>NW_016193001.1:0-3349 GCF_001687245.7 Rhagoletis zephyria | reverse complement strand
AACTCTTGCGAAACTTCCAAACTTGCAAACCGTATCATTACACGACGCACCAAACGACGACGATTTGCTCGGCACAACAACCGAAGTTGACAAAACAAATTTTAACCAGAAATTGAAATTTTTCCATTCGCACACATATTCAATCACTAGAAATATTTGCCTTTCTGGCGATCACAAATCATAAAAAAAGAGATAAAGATGAATCAAGCACAAGTGTACAGTGGTGATGTAAAGTCGGATCTGGACATCGGACAGTCGGTCAGCAGTGGTCAGCTCGCCGATGACTTCAGCAGGTGCACCGTGGAGGACGCCTTTCCGAAGACGTCGTCGGCAAGACGACTGTCGGCCACCTCGTCGCTGTCTGCCTCTTCCGCCTCGCTGGACGACTCAATCGGCGACGCGCCCGGCCCCTCTCCGTTGCCTTCCATGTCGGGAGTGCTGCTGAAGTGGACCAACTACATCCACGGCTGGCAACAGCGCTTCATCATGCTGAAGGACGGCACGCTCAGCTACTACAAGTCAGAGGATGAACTGTCCTTTGGCTGCAGAGGTGCCGTCACCATCATCAAGTCTAACATAAAGGTACTGTACCTGCTATTTACTACTGCTATGACTCCTACTGCGCCGTACCATTGAGGTCTTGTCTTGTGTTGTTTGTTGCTAACATATGATTCTGCTTGTTGCTCTCTCTCTCTGCTCTTTCCCCTCCCATTTTCCCCATTTTCCCACTGCACAGTTACACGAGATTGACGAGTGCCGTTTTGACATCGGCGTTGCCGACTGCGTATGGTATCTGCGTGCAGCATCGGTGGACGAGTGCACGCGGTGGGTGCAGGCCATTCAGACGCAGCGCAACTTCTACCAAAGTACGCAGTACAGCAGCGACACCGGGTCAACTGGCTCCGGTACGCACCAGTCGACCAGTGGCTCATTTGCACCCTCTGCTGCTGCAGCTGCTGTCTCTGCCGCCGCCGCCTCCTCCGCCAGCACAAGTGCCTCTGCGACCTGTGGCCCCTCCGGTCCGACCACGATCTACAATGACAGTCTACGTCGCCACGAGTCAGTCTTATCAATCAGCTCGATCACCTCATNTCTACAATGACAGTCTACGTCGCCACGAATCAGTCTTATCAATCAGCTCGATCACCTCATGTCGTTCCTACAAGGAACAGCTGTCAGAGATGGAGACCTTCCGCAACATACTCTACCAGCAGATAAAGACACTGCAGCACTATTTTGACTCCTCGCTTCAGTCGACCAGCCTCGTCAATGAACACCTCAAGCGCCACCGGAGACACCAGTCGATGAATGGTAAAAAATGGACCTTTTCTTTTATCAGTCGTTTGAGTGCTCCTTCGAGAGCACATCAGCTCTGCTGTTGCTGACCACCCTAATCACACACACCACCACCACCCACTTATCGTCGTTTTATTGATTCTTTTTTTTTCATTTCATCATCACCCAATAGGCTTTAACTACCTGGAAAGTGAGAGCAACCGTTCTGCAGCAGCAGCGGCAGCAGCAGTGACTGCCACCAACACTAACGGTAAGTAGCACCAGTTGCAAAGTCACCAGCACTCAGCTGCCACTTCCTTCACCTCCTCCTCCACCACCACCACGCCGTGGTGTACTATCTCGAGTGGCCTTTCCACTGATCATGCTTTCCGCTTATCGCCTTCCTTTCATTCACTCTCTCTCTCACCCTAGACGCATCCAATAAAAACCCACAAACATCAGTCGACTCAGGTTACAGTGACTCATTGAACGCCTCGATTGCGCCCAGCCGGGATAATCTCTTTGTGGACTTCAAGAAGGAAGCGTTCACCTTTAAGGCGACCACCGCGGGAATCATCGCCACCCTCTCGAACTGCATCGAGTTGATGAGCCAACGGGAGGAGCAGTGGAAGAAGCGCCTCGAAAAGGAACAGGAGCGACGTCGATCGGTGGAAGCCCAGTCGAAGCGTGCGTCAGCTGAGCTGGAGGAGACGCGACGAGCGCTGGCAGAGCTGCAGCTTGACTTGCAGAAAAACGTCGCCCTTCAGAAGCAAATTCAAGAGCAGCAGTCATCGCAGCAGCAGGTGATCCTCATCGGCGGACCGGACTATGAGGAAGGCCCTCATAGTATGATCAAGGAGGACGAGTTCTTCGACGCCATCGACGCTGCACTGGACCGTTGTGACCAACAGGAGGAAGACATGCGCCAGCTGAAGCTACGCACCAGCACGCTGAGCCAGCCGCTGGAGGTGATCCCCCCGGAGCGCTGCGACCACCCTCTCTGGCCGGAGATTGAGCAGGTCACCATGGAGCAGCTCTACTACGCCCGCCTGGAGGTGGAGGACACGCCCGCGTCGGGCGGTNGAGGACGAGTTCTTCGACGCCATCGACGCTGCACTGGACCGCTGTGACCAACAGGAGGAAGACATGCGCCAGCTGAAGCTACGCACCAGCACGCTGAGCCAGCCACTGGAGGTGATCCCCCCGGAGCGCTGCGACCACCCACTCTGGCCGGAGATTGAGCAGGTCACCATGGAGCAGCTCTACTACGCCCGACTGGAGGTGGAGGATACCCCCGCGTCAGGGGGCGGCTCCTGGGAGCTCTTCGCCGAGGACGGCGAGATGCGCCTCTACAAGCGCGAGCTGGAAATCGACGGCCTCGTCTGTGATCCGCTGAAGGCAGTGCACACCGTGCGCGGCGTCAGCGCCCACGAGGTCTGCCACCAGTTCTTCTCGCCCGACGTGCGCTTCGACTGGGAGAACACCCTCGAGTCGATGAAGGTGGTGGAGGAGGTCAATCCCAATACGCTGCTCTTCCACCAGGTGCACAAGCGCGTCTGGCCGGCCGCCCAGCGGGACACCGTCTTCTGGTCGCACATTCGCCGCATCGACGCCGAGACGCTGCGCAACACCGGCCACCCCAACTCCTCCGGCAAGCCGCTTCCTGATAATGTGTGGATAGTGTGCAATAACTCTGCTAATCGAACCGACATTCCGGTAAGTCACACACAAACACACACACACAGCACACTGCACAGCTTGTGTTTATGTTTGCAGTGTTGTTGACAACGCTTATCTCAGTGTTCAGCTGCCACTTATCTCCTGTTCTGTTTCCAGGTCAATCGTTGTCTGCGGATGACACTAGTCGTGTCGATGGTGTGCGAGACCTACATTGACCCTCCCGTCAGTGATCCTTCTCAAATCACCCGTGACCACCTGAAATGCAAAATAATCTACTGCTCTAAAAGTAAGTCTGTGCACACCTGTGGCTCAAATTTCAGCCCTTTAGAACCTATTTTTGCTGCTGCTTCTGTTGCCTCTGCTCGAGAGAATGACTAGGCAGCAGAGCACTGTG
>NW_016193000.1:0-3350 GCF_001687245.7 Rhagoletis zephyria | reverse complement strand
CACAAGTTTAAAGTGTGTCTAGTTCAAGGTCGTAAAGTCATCAATGTCGATGGAAACTTTCAATGCACATACATACATACATACCCACTTACATGTATAATTTTGTATTTGTAACAGTAGCAGTTGTTAGTGGATTAATTTCAGTGTCTGGCGGTTAATGCATTGCACGTGTATTGACATACACCTTGTAGGAAAATTTTGATATTCAATTCCAGTGCTTGCTTTACAATAAAATTTCTTTGTGTGCTACTTTTCAAATCCTCATTTTGTGGAAGCAACACCCGAAAGTGGAACAATATACTTAATCGGTTATAAGTACTTATGCACTTAAGGAGGACTTAATTTAAAAACGAAGAAAATCCGTGCATTTATTCACANTTTTTTTTTTCAGGAAGAGAGTTTTTGATCTGCGATAATATTGTACGTACTTTCTAATTAGAAAGCAACGTTACCGTCAACGAGATGCGTTCAAACTATATGATGTATTGTGGAACGATTTTCCGTCATCCCTTGTCAAATCTGGTTTGGAGACAAACCGGTTTCGGCTTGTACCATCATCTTCAGTGTAATTCTTCGTTCAAAATATATAACAAAAAATTTTTTTTTTTTGGGATAAATTGATGAGCTGAATGCGAATAGATGAGGTCCGACAGACAAATAAAAAAGGAAAAAAGGGCCGTGATCGCGATATCGAAAGTAACTCGAATCAAAATTTGTTTTCAAGATCATGTCATTCGATAGCGAGTGGGCATCGCCCATTTAAATTGTATAGTGGAGAAAACAGATGTCATTTTGTTGGATTCGATTCACGAATGCTGCGATTCGGGTCCAGAACTCCCATCAATTCCAAAATAATAGATAATAATAATATGCCCTGCGGAGTAGTAGCGCGCATTGCTAACCACTGACAGTGACCGCCACATTCCAAACTATTGCTAGATTTTTTTTCAAGAAGTAATAATTCAAAAAGTCTTATTGGCTATTTCTTAGATATCTCTGATGGATGCTCTACTAGCTGTCTGATCAAATCTTAAAAAAAATTTTAATGAATTCAATTCTTTCTTTTCCAACATTCGCTCGAATGTTTTGTGGATCCGTATAACCAAATTACTACATATGTACGCTGACCTGTCTATTGCCGGAATTTCCGAATTTCCACAGATTTTGTGTCTCAGAGAGAATTTACCCCTGATTTTACAGCTATGTAGTCCACAAGATTCTGGGGCCCCAAAATACTTAATATAATGAGCTTCTAATTAAGATCGAATTTGTCTGTTTCCATTGGAAATTACTGCCATATGGGTCCATCTTTCTTTATATACAATTATACTAAGAATGGAAACAACGGCCGTTATCTAACATGAGTATGATTCTATGACGTCCGTTTTTACAGAAAGTTCCGTATTGCCAAGTTGGTTTCATAATTTGCACTGTCCTGTCAGATAAGCAGCAAAACCCCTTTTTATCTTAGAGACTAAGATTCAGAAATTGTTTATAACAATAGTGGTTAACTCTTTTTCCAACCCCGGAGTCACACATATGTATGTAGTTTTGCTTTTCATTCCCGAAGAGATGCCGTCCAATATGTTTTGACGTGCGGACGTAAATTATCTAAAAATGATCAATGCTTGCAAGAATTCTCCAAACGGTCATTATATGATTTGTTTTATTGTAACGACACTGCTAACTCCCGCCTAAATCAACTAGTCTAGCAATTGTTGCTAAGCCCAACTAAAGATAAGCTTAGTGTGCTGTTCCGACAGAGTCAGACCGAATGAATCGGCCTGTTGGGTCGCACACGTGTACACCAAACAGGGGGAGTCTTGAGAAAGACTAAGTCTGCTACAGTCTCCAGATCTTAGTTGCGGTAGAGTCACCACCGCCGGTAACGGTATTCAAGGGGCGAAAGTTTGTAAAGCTGGAGATTGTAGCTCGGCGAACATCATTTATGGTTAATGTGTAAAACGTCGGGCTCAGTGGTTGTGAAATATAGGACTGGATCTTGTCTATATGTTCACAGAGATGGTTTCTGAAGTGCCTAAGAGTTGGCTCTGCTTCCAGCAAGTATCTGCTTCATTGCTCACTGTGGCCGAGCAGAAATCGCTTGCAGAGCATGCAACTGTGCTTCTTTATGAGTTTATGAGGACGCTATGCAGGTGGCGTTCAGGCGACAAGAGAAGGCATGCAGTTGCTGTACTGAGTTCGATACTCTGAAAAATCTCAAATCTCAAGTTTCGGGCACTGCGTCCAACTTGTCTCGCGTAATTTAGAACTGAACTGCCAATTGCCTTGTGTGTCGCCAACAACGTTTCCTTATCTTTGTTCAAAGTGCTGCCTCCATGCGATTTGATGACTTTGTTTGCGGCTTTATATTTCCTTGGCAATTGCGGCTGTGTGAGCTGAGAAAGATAGCAGATTATCAAAGGTGACCGCAAGAATTTTGTTGTTCGAGTTATTCGTCCAGATGGTGACAGGGGTCGCCGTTGAGTTTCTAGAGCAGAGGGTAAGGCTCCGGCCAGTGAACAAGCGAGCAACATCGGGGAGATAGACGTTTGCTTTCCAGTCCATCACTTCCACAACCGGATGCCAATTTCAAACAATCGCTAACATAAGTGTTGAAAGAAACAAGCTCCCGCCATTTTTGAAAGTATAATACAGTTTTTCTCGCATATTCAGTGCGTTAACTGTTTTTTAAGAGCGTATTTCGACCCTTTATGCACATAGGTACACCTTTTTTTTCCTTCAGGCTATTGTATAATATTTATATATGTACATGTATGTGGTTCTATCTAAAGTAAGCCGGTTGGTTAATATTGTACTAGAGTCTTACTCACATACAAATTACCGTCCGTTACTCAATTTCATACGACTTGTATTATTTTTATAGACACATACATACTTATATACTATACTACACATAGATTAATCTGTGCCCATAATTGCTTTGATTGTTTGATAGCGTTTGCTTATTGAATTGAGAAAAGAGAACTTTATTGCCGAGTTTGCTTCTTAACGATCGCCACGCTTTTGTATTTAAGAGTATACCTACGTACATTCGTTAGTGCTTTCCAGCTTTAAAATATTAGCGTTTTACGAGATGGGGTTGATTGATATAAAAATATTCATTAAAAAAAGTTAGTAATAAAATAAATTATAGCGATGAATGAAAATTTTTTCTATTCTGAAATAAGTATGTAGACAGTGCCAGTTCGCCATTTAAATTTTTCGTCATAGTTATAATCGTCATGGACAGTCGGATCTAAAAGTATGATATATCCATGTTTTTGTCTCGGGAAGTACATTTTTTTTTCAATATTCATTGACCTCAAGTACACTGTTGTAGCGCTTAT
>NW_016192999.1:0-3350 GCF_001687245.7 Rhagoletis zephyria | reverse complement strand
AACAACTTCCTTTGTTGTTAATGGTGATAAGGCTCTTGCTTCTAAAGGGATGTTCAAGTGCTTGCTGGAAGGAAATAGATTTATTGATACAATAAGAGCAATGAGGCATCTAGCATCAAAATTTCATCAAAAGGATGTAGAAAAAATGGAAAATGAAGGACTTGGAGAGTATGAGGAAAAAGGCATTCCGCGTGAACATTTGAGAGATTTTATCACTGGTTTCAACCAACGATGGAGTGGTGACAATGCTAAAAAATACACTAATTCGTTCACAACAGCCGAACTAAAAGCGTTTAATTTTCACAAACTTGTTGGACATGTGCCAACACCTGGGAAAACACCAAGGCCAGCACCAATTCCAGTTCCAGAAAGAGTAGTATTTCCTATTCTTCAGCCTCAAACGCCCACACCAGACCAGCAAATTAGAAGAGCAGGTTTTTATTTTTACATTATTAGAAACAAAAATTTGGAATATCTCTTTACTTTTGAACTTCAAAATGTATACTTTCCAGACCAACCCACAGCTCATCTGTTTCTCCTCAAACATAAGCCAGTGTACGACCTATTCATAGAAAGAAATCAAGCAAATCAAGCAGTTATTAAGCTTAAAAATGATCACTACCCAAACCAAGAAAATTTTCTAAATGCATTAAGTTCACATAATAGCTTTATAGATTTCCTTGCTCGCAATTTTCAACTTAAAAAAGTTCAACCACTGCCAGCCCCAGCCCCAGCCCCAGCACCAGCACCAAGAACACCACCAAGGACAACGCCAGAAATAGTTCTAGACAGATTATTTCCTATTCTTCAGCCTCAAACGCCCACACCAGACCAGCAAATTAGAAGAGCAGGTTTTTATTTTTACACTATTAGAAACAGCGATTTGGAATATCTTTTCACATTTGAACTTCAAAATGTATACTTTCCAGACCAACAAACAGCTCATCTGTTTCTCCTCAAACATAAACCAGTGTACGACCTATTCATAGAAGGAAATCAAGCAATCCTAGTAGTCAATAGGCTTTATCATGATCACTATCCATACCAAGAAAACTTTCTAAATGCATTAAGTTTAGATAATAGCTTTATAGATTTCCTTGATCGTAATTTTCAACTTAAAAAAGTCCAACTACCAGCACCAGCACCAGCACCAGCACCAGCACCAGCACCAGCACCAGCACCAGCACCAGCTCCAGCTCCACGACCAGCACCAGGGCCAGTCAATCTGCCAAGCCGGTTTTATTGGACTCTAACAGAGTATGCTACAACCATTCCCGATATAAGAAATTATTTTGAAAATTTTCCACTTCAAAATGTATACCACTCAACAGAAAATGAAGCATATCGGTGGCTTATCAATCAACCACCAGTGCTCAATTCATTTGATTACTCAGTGCACGAACTATTCGCTAGACTCAAACAACGTTACAGAAATGACGCTGATTTCAGGAATGCTTTATTAACAAATGAAACAATTAGATTTGTTATTACCACTTATTTTCAACTCAACCCTGACTATAATTAACTTTCTGTTGTAGTAGCCCAGCACTGACACATCATAGGTCAACACACTCGACNCCAGCACCAACCCCAGCACCAGGGCCAGTCAATCTACCAAGCCGGTTTTATTGGACCCTAACAGAGTATGCTACAACCATTTTCTATATAAGAAATGAATTTGAAACTTTCCCACTTCAAAATGTTTACCACTCATCCGAAAACGAAGCATATCAGTGGCTTCTCAATCAACCACCAGTGCTCAACTCACTTGAATACTCACTGCACGAACTATTTGCTAGACTCAAACAACGTTACAGAAATGACGTTGATTTCAGGAATGCCTTATTAACAAATGAGACAATTAGATTTGCTATTACCACTTTTTTTCAACTCAACCCTGACTATAATTAACTTTCTGTTGTAGTAGCCCAGCACTGACACATCATAGGTCAACACACTCGACTCATAATTGTATACACATATCTTTCTCATTGTCATTGCATCGTCACTTAACTTAACTAACACAAACAGCTAGCCACCTTTATATGTAAACACCACTATCTTTTTTCTCTCTATCTCCATCTCTCAACACGCCAATTTGTCTGTCTCTCAAAAAACCCGCATAAAGCGCCACTCTTATTCTTTTCAACCATAAATTAAACACTTCTATTGTTTTCATTTTTCATTAATAAAAGCAAACTATTTAAAGATTATTTTAAGCGCTATTTCCGTTCAATTATTGCAAATTAAATAAAAGCTGTTTGTCATATAATTACATTCTAAACTGTCTATTTTTGTATACAGAATTAATGTTAAAAATCAAAATTAATTTTGTGTACAAGGATTTTTGGGACATAAAATTCACACACAAACATATACAATCGAGTTTTTATTTTTCTACTTGTCATTAATAACCTTCAGTACTTTTTATTTTTCAAAAAACATCATTTAACTACTGTAAAAAATGTCCAAAATTTTTGGAATCATTGCCATGTGTTTGGAGTAAAAAACTATTAGTATTAAAAAATAAATATGTTTAGAAGTCGAATATTGACAGTGAAGTTAGAGTTATTGTTGGGAATGTCTGTTTACTCTGCTGCATTTGACAGTTTTGTAAACAAAATTAGAATTATTACAAAACTTTTCTTTTTTTATTGAATTATAGTTATTTGATTAGTTGATAGTGTGGTGCCGATGTTGAGGCTGGTTTAATGGGGAATAGACTGGAGATGAAAATGGGGAGAAAGACAGGCTAGCAGACAGAGTGTGCTTACAAGTGAGAGGCTTATATACATGAGATGTCTGTCAGTGTGAGGAGATGAGTAAGGGTTAGAAAGAGGTGAACATGAGTGTGTGTGTAAGTGAAACATGTGAGTCAATGTGCATGAACTGTGGTGACTAGTGCAGAGGCACTACAATAGTTTTATAATTTAAATTGTTGATAGAGAAAGCTTGAGCTGATAGAAAATCTGATTTTTCTGCGTTCCCGCCTGATTTTTGTTTGAATTTTTATTTTTTGTTTATTTTTTGCTACATACTTTACGAAAGCCCCACGGCGGCGAGTTACACAGGCAGAGCCGCGGCAGGCTACTTCTCCCCTCATGTTACGTCCTCTACGTTCTAGCCCGTCAGTCCGCTTTCTCGCACAGCTTACCAGCCACGCTTCCTCATCATCTTCCTCCTTTGACTCATCGCTTCGCGTTTGTGCTTGAGGTGAGTGTCATTTTTATTTTCTGTTTTCCCAACTTCGGTCCTTTCTGTACTAACCCAACCTTTATCCGCCCACCCACCAGGACACCGTCACCAAACTCTGGTGAACTGCAAACATGCAAATCTTTGTGAAGACCCTC
>NW_016192996.1:0-3350 GCF_001687245.7 Rhagoletis zephyria | reverse complement strand
AAAAAAAAAAAATATTTTAAGGACTAGTATGTACAATTCTCGAATTTCGTCCTACCGTGTATGGGGTGTGAGGAATTCAGTTTGTATGGGAGGTGCCACGTCCCGTTTTTCAAAAACTCCCAGTTTTTTCATGAGTTTGGCGTTGATATTATATGTATATCTCTTTACTAAGTTGCAGCAGAGATATGTTGTGTGAAAAGTTCAGTTTGTATGAGAGGTGCCACGCCCCCTTGATATATCAAAATTAGTTTTCATCTATTATCATCCCTGGATAGTCTGGAATCGATGCCCGAAATTTAAAAAAATATAGGTACAGCTGTTCTCAAATTTTTCGAACAGAAAAAAACGGCTTTCAAAATATATATTAGTATAGATAACAAATTAAACGCATCCTTTAATTAAATGTATGCTATGGAAAAATGTTTATGACTATTTTTTCAAATAATTCCAGACATTTGAAATTAATTTCAAGTATTTTGCAAAAAAGTGAAAGCATTCAAACTTAAACATTTTTTTTCTTCCATTTTTCAACATAAATAAATAAAAAACTAGAGCTTTTTAAAAAAAATCGCCACAGATAGAGCGACGCGAAATTTAATTATCTTTTATTTAAAAAAAAAGGAAACTTCAAATCGGTTCATATTTGGGCTCTCAAAATGAATTGTCCACAGCAACCTTTTTTGCCCCACTGTGCAACGTTGGAGTTAGGGATGATGATAGTATCCGGGTTGTATAACGCAAGCGGAAAATCCAGTAGAGTATCTTATCTGCGACTTTCTTGCCTTCTGAACAAGCCTTCCTTTTCAGGTTATTATTGTCTAATTTCAAATTAAACTGAAAGTTTTAGTTTTAAACCAGCACCTACTAAGTGTAACTTGGAGCAACTTGGGCAAGAACAATGCAAATCTCTAATAAATATTATCTCCACCATCAACTTTTTTCTATGAATTCGGCTCTCTTGCTTTTCCATTTGATTAACCTTAATACACTGTCTACAGGGAAAAAAAAACACTTTTCACAGGATCCGACTATAATATATTTATTACAGTCAGGAAAAAAGCAAAATATCTTATACAAGTACAACAAAACCCACATAATAAAAATCTTTGTGGAAAATTTCGTTTTTCTTTCTTGTTATTTTTGTGCGCTTCTTTGATTGCTCGCTTCTACCTTTGTGGTAAGGATACACAAGCGAGTCTGCTGCGTGTCAGAGATACTATTTTTGCCAAAATATTGGTAATTGGTTTGGTAAAGGTGTAACCGAAACCGACTGGTTTTTACATAACATATTCACATGTTATATACATACATATACATACAATGCATGTATGTATGTCTGTTATACGAGCTGCGGCATATGCGTGTGTACATATTTAGTGCGTGGCAAATACCATATTAGCACGTGCTAATGAGCAATTTTGTAAAGTGATAACATTTTATCCTGGCTTGTGGCAGCGTACAAGTGCCACTGAAATTGCCACAACAACAGTAAAACCAAAAGGCGAATGTAGCAAAAGAGGTCGCTAGGCGGCAGCTGACACCAGCAACAAGTACTATATCAAGCAGCTAGCGCATACAAGTGCTTGCATAGACATGCAACATACATATACATACATTTCCTTATTACGAGGGCAATTTGAAAAGTCAGTGACTTTCTGAAAAAAAATATATATTTTTCACCAAAAAAAAAGCATTTAATTTTTCAACACAGCCTCCTTTTAGCTTTATGGCCTTATTCATAAAAAATAAAATAGATTTATTTTTTGATTTTAGTTTCGCGTTTTTCCAATTATTTAATTCCCTCCAAATAATAGGTATTTCTAGGTCCTCAAAATAAGCGTTTGTTTCCGTGATGACCTCTTCATTCGACCCAAATCTCTTACCGCCCAACCATTTCATTGGGTTTGGAAACCGAAAATAGTCGCCGGGTGCAAAATCTGTGGGTCAGGTAGGAAATCGTAGCCCAATTGCTGAATTTTTTCTTAAGTGATTACACAACACTTTTTTCTTTGCCAAATGTGGTCGTTTTTACTTCAAATATTTATCGAATCTTCCCAAATCTCTGTGATATATTCACCAGTGATCATTTTGCCCATTTCAAGGTAATCGATGTGAATCGCCTGCATCCAAAAAACCTGGGACCTTATTGGCGACAAATCCACTTTGGTCTTTTTTGTACACTTTTTGAATGTTTCTTGGCCTCTGCTGTTAGGTGGTGGATTCATGTTTCGTCAACGACTACGGAACGGTGCAAAAACTCGTTCGGATTGCAGCTGAACATCACCAAACGCTCCTTTGAAATGGTCACACGGTTACATTTATGGTCGAGTGTGAGCCAACGCGGCACCCATCGCGCGGACAGCTTTTTAACAGACTTCCAAAAAAGGTGGAGATTATCAGTTCGTCGGAATATTTTTTTTTTTAATGTATGTTACCGCATAACTTTGGACCACGTGTACCGATTTCGATAATTCTTTTTACATCGGAAAGGTAGTGTCTCAGAGGTGATCCCATACTAATCTGGTTCATTGGATCATAAAATATATATATAAATCCTTTTTTTTAGTATGAGAATTGAAGTCCGTTCGTTTTTTGCTAAAAATTACTTGTTCATATGTAAAATGTGAAGTACCGCCGCGAAGCTACGCAAATTTGATGTTTGAAAGAGCAATAATGTCTACGGATTTTATTTCGCTTTTAAAAAAGTAATAATATCAATTCACTTTATTTCGCACCAGCATGCGAAATGGTATCACTTGACCTTATTTCCGTTGACCTTGTTACCTGTCACCATATAAAGTAGCTGCGCGGGACTTTGAAAAAATCACTGACTCTTCCAATCTCCCTCGTATTTACGTTGCTATTGCAAATTTTGTTCTTTTTTATTATTTGCTTTTGCCTCAAGCTGGCAGATTCTGCTTTGCCGTTTGCATTTGTAGCCTTGTTTATTTTCGGCTGAAATCTCTGCTGAAACTCCCCCTTTTTTTCCCTCGTCTGCTATGCACAACCGCTACCCCGTCGGTATGCCTTTTCTCGCCCTCAGGGCCGATAAGCATAAAATTAGTGTGGAAATGAGTAGGAAAGTACTTAGAAAAATGAGGAAAACCCACAAAATCTTTACAAGTAGCAGCGACATAAACAAGTGGAGTATAAGAAAAAAAAGAAAAACAAGTAGCGGAAGAAAACCGAATTAGTAAATAGGCGGATGCAGTGAAGCAAATTGGAAGCCAAAGCATAATGAAATGAGTTGTAGGTGTGGAGAGGTAAAACGCTACATACATACATACATAGAAGCATGCGCGCCAGGGATGGAGTTGCAAGAAAGTGGGCGGACGTAAACATGAAATTAT
>NW_016192995.1:0-3350 GCF_001687245.7 Rhagoletis zephyria | reverse complement strand
TGAAGTTTTCCGATCGATATATATTAATTTTTAACAACTAAATAATATCGAAAAAAGTAGACCTGTAGTTTCTTGTTTTGAAATTGGTTAATATTTAATCGACCCCCGCGTGGGGGCGGTGGGGGGGCTTGCATTTTTCCATGCGACCACATTTAACTTTAAAATTTTAATAACTACTTTTTCATAACTATTAACATTATTTCTATATTAAAAAAAGCACCTAACGCACGTTATATGAAAAATAGTTAGACAAATTTTAGAGTTTAATATGCATCATAATTTTTTTTGTTGGACTTTTTGAAGAGAAATATTCTTATTCCATCAAAAAATTATTTACTTTTAAGGATTTTATAGCAATTCTACGAAAAAATTAAATATGTATGTATATGAAAAAATTCAAAGCCCCAGCGGCAGGGTAAACTATTAAAACCGATTTTAAAATAAGAAAATACAGGTCTGCTTTTTTCGACATTCTTCAGTTCCGGATGGGTGGTGGCATTGGGAAAGTTCGAGAAAGTTGATTTTTCTGTGTATTTTTGGACCACCCTAATACACATGCATGCATATATGTATATGCGTTACATATATTCATCTATTTGTGTGTTCTCTGCTGCTGCCTTCTTGATTAACAACAAGTCGGTGTAGGCCGATTTAGGTTTGGTCGATTTGTGCATCCGACAACGCCAACAATGAACACCACCAATATCGCACTCACTCGAAATTAACCATTTTGGTAGCTGTCATAAACATCAACATCAATAGTGTGCCACGTAAGACGATTAGAATATTAATATGCAGAAACCGTCTTCTAACGCCTAAGCTGCTGCTTCTGATTGCTGCTAAGAACTCAGCCATCATTGCAACTGCTCGCTGGTGTCAATGAAGCAAATGTTGAGGCTGCTTTTGTCAGATATTATGTTTGTATGTATTATGTTGTAGGTGGTTGACGGTAGGTGACACATTCTTGCAGACAAATTGCAGGCGTAACTATTTTGTACATATGTACATCTAATTAATTACAGAGAAGCATGCGCTTGAATGCAAAAAGGTTTACACGTACATATGTAGATATTGTAGTGTAAGTACATATGTATATTAGGGTGCTTTTTTCACGACTATTTATATTTTTTTTTCACTGCCACCTCGAAATTTTGTGAGAAATACCTACAAAAAAATTATTTGAAATTTTAGCCCTTAGTATTATGTGGTAAGTCAGGTAATTTTTTTGTAGGTATTTCCCACAAAATTTCGAGATGGGGGTGAAAGATAAATAGTGGTTATACCATAAAATACCTTAGAACTGTAGCACTTTGAAGAAAAAGAGTTAAAGTTTGCACACCTGTACTTTAAATGGGAAATCTTTGTACGCCTTGGTCGAGCACTTAACATTAATATTAAGGGCTAAAATTTTCATGGATTTTTTTTTTTAATGATGCCCACAAAATTTCAAGGTGGGAGTGAAAAAAATAGTCGCAGAAAATAGCAAGACACTTTTTAAAATTCTTTTGTAGTTTGCAATGCGGTACTCTATTTTTTGATTCCAATTCATAACATAATTATCTCTTCGGAATTTAGTTCCAATAAGTAACGTCCCTCGAACTTCAAAGCAAAAAAAATATTATTATAAAAAGTTTTACTGGATTCACATACACACATGAGACAATAAACACCGAAAAGATAGGAACTTTTAAAGATCAAATTTGACTTTATTAAAAAAATCAAAGCTACACGACCAAATTATTAAATGAACTATCGTATTCGTAAAAAAAGAGACACTTCACATCGATCTCGTAGTTTGAAATTAAAAAGTGGAATTGTTGGCAAATTAGCTACCCTGTACCTTTATTAAATTAAAAAAAACCCTTCTTTCAGATTATTTTCAGGGGTTAAGGGGCATATGTTACACGTGTTAGTATAAACAAATATTCTTGAAATATGAGAGTCTACCTAATATAATTACATAAACATACATATTAGAGGGCTGCATGAACGCATTCAAAACGGCTTATGAATTATTCATATACAAAACGAATGAATGATTTTGGCTTAAATTTTTTTTTTTTTGAATTTGAATGAATAGCTGTTCTGATATTTGTGTCGACATTACATCATCCAAACAAGGTGAAAATAAATTGAATTGAAATAAATGACAATTTTTTTTATGAATATCCAAAAATATTTTTTCTATGCACATATATATGTAAGTATGTATTGCTGCGCTCCCATTACATACGAAAAACCTCGTTTGTAGAAAAAAACTTTTACCGAAATGAATTGAAATTAATGATTTGAATGTTTTCCATTCATTCCTTCACATTCTTCCATTTGAGAAATTTAAAACCAAATGTATATTCATAACTTACAAAATTCCAAACCCTGAGTATTTTGTATGTGAAGAAAATATTCAAATCTACTCTACTCGGTTTGGCTAGAAGTTTGAATGAATTCATGCAGCACTCTAATACATATGTACATACATACGTCTTTTGCTGTTTTAAGCATTTCTATGATACATACT
The DNA here is from genome assembly GCF_001687245.7 of Rhagoletis zephyria. Classification (NCBI taxonomy): domain Eukaryota; kingdom Metazoa; phylum Arthropoda; class Insecta; order Diptera; family Tephritidae; genus Rhagoletis; species Rhagoletis zephyria. The sequence goes on along the minus strand of NW_016192995.1, from coordinate 832 downwards.
TACATATGTGCATATATTTCTATTTACTCGCCTTTTTAACCCCGACTGTTTTCACATATGTATGTACATACATATGTACATATTAAGGTTAAAAACAAAAATTATAGCACGCAAAGCTTGAGTGAGAAACAAAAGATGCACCTTAAAATGTTATTTGTATATTTTTAATTACTTGTGCCAAATTGACGAGTTAAATGGGTTGGGGCACTTCATAAAAGTGAATTTTTCACACTTCAAAATTAAGGCATACACGCATATGTATGTATGTATGTATTATAGTAAATGTAGATTTATATGTGTATGTATATTAGGCAACGTTTTTACCAAAATTTGGTACAAAAGGTTCCCGAAACGAATTCTAGGAAAAAATTGTACTGAAAAAATAAACATATGGGCGGACGTTCCATGACAAACGGACCAAAGCTCTGCCCAAAATTCTATGAGATAGAAATTGACCTACAGCATGTTAGAAGACTCGTAAATTTATTCATCCTATGCTTCATATATTCATGATAGTACTATGATATTACCACAATTAAGGAATGTGGCCAACCTTTTCAAGCTGAGAAGTAACGTTCCCACGACAGCCGGTTCTACGTACCGGAATGACTCGGGTTTCACCCGACCAAGGGCTGTTGTTTCGGCGATCTAACCCCGTATAGGTCGGCGAAGTATCTCGGAAGTTGTCCGTCCATAGGGCAACATTGACTACGCATTCTCCTACTCAGGGCTGGCATCGAGTCAAACCCTGGGCCAGAAACATACACCTGCTGTGTATGCCGAAGACGATTACACCACAACTCCACCTCAGTCAAGTGTAATGCCTGCGAGG
>NW_016192993.1:0-3350 GCF_001687245.7 Rhagoletis zephyria | reverse complement strand
TTGAAAATTCATAAGGGAAAATTATAGTTTTCTTATTTTGTATTTTAATGTCTTAAATATTTGTAGACTTATTGAAAAACGCTAAATGAACTTGAGGTACTAAATTTAATAACCTTNAAAAAGAAATATTCATATTTTTTTGGACTTATCAAATTTTCTGTGACTACTTTGGACTTAGCAATTTTGCACATCACGGAATAAAACGGGTAAAAATAAAACAAGTAGTTAGATCCTTTCAGAAACGGTGCATTTCCAAAATATTCCTTGCTTCCTGCATCAAAAACTAATTGTTCATAAAAAAGTGGACTTAGCAACATTTCACTCTAAGCTAGCGATATATACTTTTTTAAAACAGAGAACCTGGAGGCTGGTGTGCTGAAAAAGGCTTGTGAATAAACTAACCGTTGTCAGAGATTTCATGGTAAGACTTGGGGAATTTCACTAAAACTAACCTATTGGTCTTTCAATACGGTAGTAAGACCCGCTGTCACATATGTGGCACTGGCCTGATGGCCAAAATCTAAGCAAGTTAAGGCGGGTGCCCCCGTGAGCAAGCTGCGCCGACTGATCCGCGTGCTCATCACAGGAGATATGGGCACGTGTCCAACGGATGCCCTTTATGTCATTACAGGCATTCCTCCTTTGTCCATTCTGTTTGAAAAGGAGGCTTGCTGAAGCGCCCTACGACTGGCCAATATAAACAGCAAGGAAGTTGGACATCTTCTGGGTCATTCTAAAGGCAGGTTCTAAGGACATTCCAGCATAATCCCGAGTTATCCTTCTACAAACCATACAAGTTAGAATTCCCGAAAAGGACTGCTGAGAAATGATAACAACTGTGATTTAGGAAGGGTTATAAGTATGGTATACCGACGGATATTAAGTGGACGACGAGAAATAAATAAATTAATTAAATAAATAAGTATAACCTCGGATAGTCAGGCATGTCAAAGGTCTAAGACTCTTTTAAAATGGCATCAGGCTTGTAGACAGCTGTAAAACTCGTTTGAACCACTTGGAGGCCCACAATAGCGTAATGCTGTGGTGGGTTCCGGTACATGAATGGTTTGAAGGCAACGTAAGGGCTGACTGTCTCCAAAGCCTGGAGCTCAAATGCGCTTGCATGGACTTTTGTAAGCTGGTGGAGGAAACCCCAGAACATATTCAATGTGACTGCCCACGTATAATAAATATCAGACTGATACATCTTAAGGAACGATTGTCTTCTTATCCAAAATTTTAAACATGGCGCCCTCCAAAGTCCATAACTTTTTAAATAGCCTAAGGTTGGAGTGATTACAAACAGGGTTAAGCACAATAGATCTTCTTAGGTCGCAGCGCGTGTATCCCCGACGTAATAATAATAATAACAATATGTATGAGTAAGGAGACAAACACGTGTGTAAGTCTGTATAATATAATTAATTGTTATACGTAGTTAATTTGTTTTTGTTGTACTAGCTGTGTTTTCGTTTTACTAAGTGTTATGTTATCTACGTTTTTAATAAACTTTGCATTGGATAAACCATTTAAAAACCTCAAATATTTTTGATAGGATTTTGTTGGTCTTGGTAGGAAATTTTCGTAGGAAAAAAAATTTGTTCGTGGCAACACTGGCCAAATTCTACTTTACATACTAATTTTCAACAAAATTTGGCGTAACATTTACTGAAATATTTATCGCAGCTTTTGCATTTCTCGAAAATACCATTATATGGGAAGTAGGCATGGTTAGAGTCCGATTTCGCCCATTTTCAATACCAACCCACGTACCAAATTTCGTTAAGATATCTAAATTTTTGCTCGAGTTATCGTATACACGGATGGGCGGACGGACGGAAGGAGGGGCAGACAAACATGACTTAATCGACTTTTATTTTCATTCTGATCATTTACGTATGTATTTATTTGTCTATATCTATCTCCATTCGTTTTGGCTGTTACAAACAACCGTTATGCGAACAATGTTATATTACCCTTGTGCGCTAGGGTATAAAAAAAAACCGCAAATTCCGTGTTGCATGGAAGGTCCTGGCTGCATTTAGGCTTATATTGCAGCTTTTACATAACAAAACACTACCGTCGCCTCGTAGTCCGTCTTTGTGTTCATTTACCATTCTCGTAAAGAATGCACGGAAGTTTTCTTTGTCACTTGGCATCTATACATAGTATAAAGAAAAGTCGAGATTCTTTTTACGCGCTAATCTCGAGAACTCCTTAACGGATGTTGACGATATTTTCTCTATCGATAGGAGAGTGATCTTTTTTAAAATTTTAATAGGGTTGCCACCTGTCTAAAAAAACTGTAAGATCCGCACTGTTCGTTGGATTACAAAAGATGAGGTGTCAAAAATGAAAGGAATTGGCCTATAGAAAATCACTCATGGTTTACTTTTTGAATAGGGTTGCCACCTGTTAATAAAATTACTATATTCAACATAATAAACGTAGGCATCAGTTCTGCACCGTCACTGTTGCCGTTCGTTACATTTACAAAATGAGATACCTAATCATATTTTGATTAGCCCTGCCACCTATTTGAAAATTACTATCTTCTATACATAGTATTAAAGAAAGTCGAGATATTTTGACCCCGCTAAACCAAAAAGCAATCAACGGATTTAGACGAGATTTTTAAGTATAATCTGTACTGATAGGAATATTATCTTCACTACTCTTTAAATTCCTATAGGATTGCCACGTGTCTAAAAAAATATAACATACGTAATTTTCGTTGGATTACAAGAAATGAGGTGTCAAATAAAAGGGCTCGTTCACTTCGTTCTCTAATGAATTACTTAGGGTTGCCATCTATTCAAAAAATTACTATTTTATCCGAACATGCTATGAAGCAAAATCGAAATTGTTTGACCATGCCAATCTCTAATCTGCGGCCGCTGTGAGATAGTGGTTAGCAGTGCAAGCTACCATTCCGCAGGGCCCGGTTCACCCCAACATCAAAAAATAAAAAGCAAAACGTTTTTTTTTTCTTATAGCGGTCGCCACTCCCAGGCAATGGCAAACCACTGAAGATTTTTTGTTAATGAAATCGGATTTGCATAGTTCATTCAATTAAAAAAAGAGGTCTTCAGATGTCTTTGTTTTGTGTTTTTTTTTTTTTTTGAGGAGGGTCGCCACCTGTAAGAAAAATTACAAAATGAGGGCTGTTCGTTGGAATAAGAAAATTGAGGTGTCAAAATGAAGGGCTTGACCTCTAAATGTTCAGTAATGTGTTATTTTTTGAGTAGGGTTGCCAATTTTTTTTATAAATTACAAGATCTTCACTTCGTTGGACTAAAACATGAGGTATCAACTGAAACGATATGGTCTGCGGATGTGCAATAAGCTTT
>NW_016192992.1:0-3351 GCF_001687245.7 Rhagoletis zephyria | reverse complement strand
GGCGGGGTTGTTGTAGCCGCTACAACAACAACAACAACAACAACAACTAGGAAAGAAAGTTGCACCACTTTTTTTCCCCAATTTCAATTTTTTATTTTTTATAATTGTTTGTATTTCACATGGCACGCTTTGATTTAGAAGAAAAAATTCAGAACAGTTTTTGACACTTTCGATACCAGAAGCAACAACAAAATACACGCAAATGTTGTTTTTGCTCTACTGATACTACCTGTTTAATGTGCCTTGGTTTTTATACATAGTCAGAAACAAATTGTAAGATTCACTGTCAAAAAGAAATGAATTTATTGCCCTACAAAAAGTGGTACAAAAACAATCGCTTACCTATTTATAGGCACGTTGTGAGGTTAGGATTCATAATTTGTGTCAGCACCCAGATTGGCGGAATATGCTTCCGCCGGTTACTTAAAAACGTCACAATAGGCATCTGAAGTATACTCACTATAACACATCACAACTTTCTACACAAAAGCCAAAACTTATTCAAATAAAAGCTATTACCTTCTTGCAAAATGAAAATAGATTTTCACTAGCTTGGCCTGCTTGCCAGCACAACTAAATAGCTTACCGCTTTTACTACACACATATATTTTAAACATTAAGTAACACTTTTTTAACACACACTAGCCAAACGCATAAAAATTGCCTAAATTTAACAGTTTTATCGCAATAGACACTCTTTTAAACATTTTTTCACAGAGCTTAAATTTTCACACAGCCTTTACAAATTACATTTCCGCGCGAACTGACGCTTACATCCGTTTTGTGAGAAAGGAAATGTCAATCGTGCCACTGACATACAGGTGTCGCCTCAAGCGGCTTTAGTAAATAACAGCTGACTGCTGATAAACAGTGAATAATCCATTTTTTTCATAGATAATTAAAATTCGTAGCAATCGAATAACTTTTTATAAATAAGTGCAAAATAGTTGCTACACACAAACATATATATTTATGTTTTAGTTTTCAAAAATGTCCTGCTTTGGTTGCGGTAAACGGTATGGACTCTTCACTAAAGAGGTAACTTCCAAACTAAATCAGAATTACCGTAATTTAGTACCACAAAAAGTAATTTTCTTTGTTTAAGCAGCACGGTTGTCCTAATTGTGGCTACTCTTATTGCTTAAAATGCCTGAAACGACCAATGCCAGTACCGCGACACGGTGGCAAAGTATTGAACGTTTGTCTAATATGCTATGACAAACTCTCAAAACTGCAACCAACTGAAAAGGTCGTTGACATCGATGCCTTGCCTGGTGTGCTCGTGACAAAGTCCACCGCGAAAAGGAGTACCGATCCTCTAGTAGTGGCAGCTGCAGCTTTGCTAGAGTAAAATCCTTAGTATATAAATTATTATGGATGCTGTATAACTTATCATTGCAGAGATGATCCGCCACCTGATTTAGGTGAAGTGCTGGCACCGATTGCAAGCTCCACATCGGCGGCTTCGGTTACACATTCCAATACAGTGGATGCCTATATCGATGGCAACCTTGATAATGTGATTTCAAAACGATTGAAAGACCTGAAAACAATTGAAAATTCTGGAACAGATGATGAGATACGCGCACGGCTTGCGAATTTAAATGGCATGCCCCACAAAGATTACTCCAAAAAAGACTTACTTCTCTCTACAGACGAACGTACGAATCAACAAAAAATGCACGACCTGTTAGAGCAATTTATGGGTGAAACACAAATTGATAGGAAGGTAGAAAATGAACGCGATGACGCCATATCAGATATTGAACGCCGGTTGAGAGCATTAAGGGAACACCCGGTGGATGATGCGTTGAGATCCAATCTAGGACCGGGTCAAAAAGGCAACTCACCAGACACAAATACGCCTAGTGATAATGAAGATGATGAAACGGTTTTGAAAGCTGTTATGGAAAAGGTATTAAGTATAAATAGTATGGGATCGCTTGATATATTTTGACTGAACTTGCCTTTTAGTATTTAACGGGCGCGCGTTTGCAGCACCGCCACAGATTTAGAAACTGAACTGGCTGCTAGTGTACCGCCACCACCAGATGGAACACGTCCTAGCGATTTCGAAGAGTTGCCATGGTGCAATATCTGCAACGAAGATGCAGCATACCGTTGCAAAGGCTGCGATGGGGAACTATTTTGTACACAATGTTTTCGCGAGTGTCACGACGACGACGAAGAGTATCGCACACACGAAAAAATGGCATACTCAGCCCCGCCAAAATTTAAAGAAAATCATTTTTAGGAAAATCCGGCGCAATGCAACAGTAACTCAACCAAATCACGTGAATATCTATATATTCGTACTTTACTTTGATACAACATACATATATTTAGATGAACTCTTTAACATTAGCAAAATAATGAGGAATACAAAATAAGAAGTATTATAAACTTTTAAACAACGAACGCTTCCGTTTCAGTTACTCTATAGTAGCTTAGAATATAGAAAATGTATATGTAAGGGTACATTTCTATGTACATTTGTAATGATATGGAAAACAGTAGTATAGGCTTAAGAACAACAAACAATTATATCCAGGAATATTTACCAGCGAAATTATTGAACTTATCAAATTTTAACCAAATATTAATTTTAAGTAGTGTAACAGATTTCCAAGCACAAAAATTTGTTGCCCCATCTTTATGCAAAAATTTTGTTCGTAAAGTTTTGAACTTTTCTATCTGTTAGCTTAGGGGTCCGGTTGGTCTACATTTTCCACCTAGAACACCGGATATCTGCGCTTCTAATGCATATCCGCTTAAGCCAATGGGATAGTCCTGCATGACAACATTTAATTTCAAACCTTTTCCACATTATATTATTTTTTGCTTCAATAATTATTGCACCAAATCTATTCAAAAATCGACCTTGCGAGAATATGCGACATTAAATGCGCAGCTTCTCGAGGAATTTAGGCACTAAATGTTGAGCTGAGTATNACATATGTATCTTGCACGCCACGTACATAGCTACACCGTAGAACTCATGTCCTGCCGTCGAGATTACTACATCGCCGGACAATAACGTCTTAATGTACTTATCTCGTGGCAAGAATCCGAAGTTTATCAGCTTTGCCCCCAGTTTGTCTTGCAGACCATCGAAGGACTCTGGTGCCGCCTGATAATTCTCACCACATATCGTCACTTTGAAGTCGACCTGTCGCTTGTTAAGTTCCAATAACACTTCTACCAGCAGTTTTGGATTTTTGTCGTGCTCCCAACGATGTGGCCATATCAGATGCAAGCAGTCTTTATCACTCATCAACGAAGTTAGGGATGGTTCCGCGCCACCGATCATCAGTCGTTTATTGGGGAAGGCATGGAACTTAATAGGATAGT
>NW_016192991.1:0-3351 GCF_001687245.7 Rhagoletis zephyria | reverse complement strand
ACCCATTTTTTCCGGGAAGTGGTCCAGGGACCGATCTATTCGAAAAAATCGTATTTACGGTCCGATTTGCTTAAAATTCGGTACGTAGGTAGCTTTTTAGCATGTAATAGCATATCGAGGGCTTATATTCAATACCCTCTATCTGCAAGTTTGATCAAAATGAGTTTTTGATGGTAACGTGAGCTCCGATTAATCTTTCAGCCATGACAATAATGTCAAACTTAAAATATAGCTTTAATGGTATTATATTCTCATTTTGAAAATTCCACTATCTGCAATAACATTTTGTTATAAGAGCAAAATCCTCTATCTACACAATTTTACTGGAAAATTGTTTTTATTGACATTTTTTGTGGCAGGTAAGTTACATGTGCCTATGTATGTATGTATGTAGATGTTACCGGTAAAATCCGATTTTAGGTAAAACTAGTTTTGCCCAGGCTAAACTAGTCCTACCTAATGCGATATCTGTCCAACCGAACCAAATTTGATACATCAAAAAAATCTTCCATATCCCGTCAAACATAGAGTCATTAAACTCCATTACTCCATTCTATCTCAAGGGCCACCAAGAGTGGAAAACTGATATTATTATTCCTATTGCCAAACTAAATATAAACAATTCATTAGTTTCTAACTACAGACCTATTTCACTCCTCCCCTGCATATCTAAAGTATTACGCTGGAAAAATGGTGAGAGGATGTACAATGCTGTTAAGTCTTTCCTTTTCAACCGGAAGTTCGCTGTTCGGGTCAAAAACTGTTCCTCTCTTTAATGGTCCCACAAGGATCACCACTTTCGGTTATTTTATTCAATATAGCCTTTGGGAAAGTTAGCTCTATTATATTTTTTCTAAGACTAAAGACTTGCCGCAATTGGTCCAAATCTTCAGGAGCTCAGATTTCAGTTTTTTCACACAGAAAACACAAATGTATACATCCAACCCTCTCCGTGTATGACACCCCTATTCACGATACTAACACATTGAAAATATTGGGAATAATTTTTGACAATAAACTTACTTTTAAGCAGCACTGTCATAATGTAAGATTAAGCTTACTTGCTAGACTAAATATTATAAAGTTTTTATCATTCAAGTATTCTTTAGTTCATATAACTACACTGGCAAATGTAATTAGGGCGTTTATATAAGGAAAAATTGACTTTGGACTCGTAATTTATGGACACTGCCCAAAAAGCTTCTTAAATTGCTAGAAACACCTTACCATTCAGCAGTCAGAAGAACCATAACCATGAGGTAAAGTACAACACAAAGACGCTCATCCCAAAGATTGTTCACTGCAGAAATGAGACTTTATTCTCTCACGTCGAATCCTTCTTTCAACAAAAAAAAAAAAACGATAAACCAAGCAATCAGCTTTATTTCGTATATTAAGCTACATCAAAGATTTGGACATCATATCTACTCCGATGCCTACTAAAGTAAAAACTCTACCGCAAGGGCATTTGCCCAGTTCTATACTCATAAATGACCTGGGAGCTTATTTTCACAGACGGTTCCAGATATGATACCGGCTAACAAAAGGGCTTTGTGTTACAATTGTCGTCGGTGCTTTTCCCGCGTAACGCTCGGCATTTACAATTACTAGAAGCTGTACGATTCGCCTCTAAAAACGAAGGAAATTTCCTCATATGCACGGACAGTACATCAGCCATCGAAACCTTCTTTACCAGTGCTTATATAATTTCGAAATCACGTGAAATACTCTTTCGACACAAGAACACCATTTAAATTAAGTGGCTACCTGGGCACGTCGAATAGAAGGGAACGAGTTTGCAGACCAATGATTTATGTGTTAAAAACTTAGTTTAACATTACATTTACATACATCTAAAGAACTGACAATGTCATTATTCTTCAAAACCCGCCATCAGCACACCTTTTTATATAAATAGTTACAATTCGAATTGCATTAACCTCTATCTGATCTTTAAACTAAAATAAAATGAATTAAAAGTAAAGTCTTAGTTTTAATATATAGCGTAAATTTTTAAGATATGCGTGGGTACTTAAAATTATTAACACTTTTAAAAATAGCTGTCAAAACAGTTTTTTTGTTCTCCTGAAAAATTGTGTTTTAGCAGATAGAGGGTATTGAATATAAGCCCTCGATATATGATCCATTTTGTCCGAGAAGTGGACCAGGGACCGATCTATTCCAAAAAATCGCATTTATGGTCCGATTTGCTTAAAATTCGGTACGTAAGTAGTTTTTTAGCATATATTAGGATATATGGTCCCATATATGCTAATATATGCTAAATAGCTACTTACGTACTAAATTTTAAGCAAATCGGACTATAATACAATTTTTTCGAATAGACCGGTCCCTGGTCCACCTACCCGGAAAAAGGAAAATTTTTTTAGCCTAAAACATGGTGGTTACCGAAAGCTATTTGTATACAAAATTTCATGAAAATCGAACCAGCCGTTCGCGAGATTACCTGTTACAAAAAAAAGAGACTTCTCTTTATATAATTAGTATAGATTTGCAATCAATGCCCGTTATAACTGATTATGAAAATGGTTTGCGTAACGCCATTAAAAACGTATACCCAACAACAAAAATGATCTGGTTGTTGGTTTCATTACACAAATGCTTTAAGGCGCAAGGCTTTGAGAATTCCTGGATTCATCAAAAAATTAAATAAAAGTAAACAAGCTAAAGTTCTCTTCAATAAATTCTTATATTTGCCATTGTTAAAACCAAACGATATAATAGCAACATACCAAATTTTTAAAGCAGATGCAATGGATACAAAGGTTAGGTTAGGTTAGGTTACACTGGCCGGCTGATGCGCCTTACATAGACCCGTTGGTCCTTTGTAGTGCCAGATGGAGGTCCGTTTTACTGCGATCTAAAGTAGTCGTCGTATAGGACGTCAACGCTTTTTGCGAAGTTCAAGAGTGCCTTAATATCCAGTTTTGAAACCTCCTCTAGTCCTCTAAACTGCGAAGCTCCGAGATAACTAAGACGATTTCTAGCTAAGGCCGGACAGAAACAGAGGAGGTGTTCTAACGTCTCACTCATGCCTTCCTCCCTGCACTTCCTGCATGCGTCACTCTTACTAATGCCCATTCTGCTTGCGTGGGATGCCAGTAGGTTGTGGCCCGTCATTANAATAGACTCCGGCGCCCACTCCATCAGCCATTTTTGATCCATCCGTGTAGATGTTATACGTTACGCTGGCGGGTCGCGTGCTCATGCGCCATCCGCCCTCCTTAACCGTAGCTTTAAACCTTCTTTCCCAGATGAAGCGTTGGGGTATGTGGTCTATTTTATCCCCCTGCATATCGAGCTGTGCCCGAAGGTTCTTGCGGAGAATTC
>NW_016192990.1:0-3351 GCF_001687245.7 Rhagoletis zephyria | reverse complement strand
TCTAAAATTAAAACTACAACTTGAATTTGAAGGGGCAACGCATCCAAACCGAAACGTAAGATGTATTCTACGTCAAAAAAGCAAAAAATTATAAAATTACTAAAATAAGTTTCTAAACATTAAATGATTTAAAAAAATCTATCAATTTTATGATCGTCCGTCCGATTCTGTACTATGTATTTGTAGTATGGTAGTGGGAAATACTGAAAAAAAAACTGCCTTCAACAAGGGTTGCAAGGGTTGACGAGACCTCTCTGTAACTAAATCAATGCGAACTTGTTTAACTGCGGCCATAGAGTGGCTTCTAGGATGTACTCCCCTTTATTCAAGCAACAGCAACCGCGAGGAAGCTTCCACCAACCTCACAAAAAACTTCTAAGATAAAAACTGCCAGAGCAATGTGATGCATTTGTATTGAAAGGGTAGCTACTTAAATGAAGCTCACTGACATAAATTTCACTTATGGTGTTTTCGTTTCCACCAAAAAAGTTTACCTTCTCATTGCCCGCTTCGCTCAAACAGCAAAAAGAGAGCAACAAGAAGGCAACCTTTTTTGTGGAAAAGAAAACGCCATTAAATACTAGAAGACAGCACTGTTGAAATTTGGGAACAAAAACTTTAAAAATTGTAGTATTTAAATCTAAAACTTTTGCTTTCATCTTCATATTTCCTAACCACAATGATTACTTGCTGCTACTTCCTATGCGGGTGATGCTGGCTGCACTCTTGGTTGTAACAGCACCATATATGTATTCATTTTAATTTTTCATTATTTTTATTATAAACAGCAATAGTAACAAACGCATTAAGCTGCGGCCACCAATCAGCGCAATAACTATCGCTGATGCCAACTGCTATCGATACACATTACTAATAGTTATAGTTACACTAACAACAACAACAGCAACAGCAACAGAGCAACGCCCATAGCAGACGCTATTTCATTCACCATTAAATAGGTACCACCAGCACCATCAAGAACACTAACACCACCACTGCTACCAACAGCCGCGTGCAGTTTTAATGAGAATGCGCCCCATGCCAGGCCACAAATTAATTATGCGCTCATTAAAGTTTCGAGTGTAAACAAAACTAGAAACAAGCATGGGCACAACAACAACAACAACAATAGTGTTAATAAGCCGTGCATTCAACGGAACAAAAACAAAATCATAAACAAAAGTTTAAACGAAACTACAGGGAGTAGTAATGCCTCAACTGGCTAGTTAATTGTTGCATCACAAAAAAAAAAATAAAATCAAAAAAATTGCGGGGATTGCCTTGGATTTTCATGCGCGTTTAAATACGGAATACTTAGGTACTTATATACATATAACAAAAGATTTGAAATAATCCACAAAAATTACGAGGGCTTGTTCGACATTCGATTTCACGCCTATAGCGAAGTTACCATAAAACGATAGCGCAGCCTAAATAAAATATAAATTCATTTGAAGAAAATTCCATGATGGGAGATGTATTCACTCATTTTGAAAAGGCAGCTTGTGCGCTTTGCCAAATATTTATGTTGAATTTTTTCAATTGCAGAATTGCGTGCAACACCTTCAGATATGCTTTCCTTCGTAGACCTGCACATCATCAAACAAATTAGACTTGATGATGGATTTGCTTATGTCTGTTATGGACCACTAGGATGGTATGTCCTATACGATAGAATTGTATAATCGCAAATGTGGCAAAGGATATTTCCTTTACTGCCTTTGAAATTCCAGCTGCAATGGTGGCATTGAGACATAATCCCTCCTGCAGGGTCAATTGACTTGTTAGTCTACGGTGGTCCGTGCTTTTCCGAGATCAAACTTTAAGGCCGGGAAGATTTTAATCCTCTCATCATCGACGTTCCGCCCCCACCATACCAGACGAAGAGCTTCTGCTGTCTAAAGAGCTCCGCATTACTCTGACGCGACTAATGTATTGGATATTGCAGCAGGCGTGTCCACCACTTATTCCAGAATCGACCCTGACATACCCAATATAAGTGCTATGTATGTCCGAATTGCGAAGATACCGCACACGAGACCTACCAGCTCTTCACTTGGCCACTTAGAGCTCAACCAGCTACCGACGGTGTTGATATGGAAGGAAGCTCCGTCGGTGGCTGGTTGAGCTCTTACCCTTTGATTGTACTCTATTGAAATGGCACGTACTCAAAGCACTGAAGGATTGTATCAAAGGAAACCCACAGAAAATCATAGCTGTGGATGGCGTCAAACAAATACATATTTCAGTCAAATGTTGTGAAAAAGGTACATGGCATAGAAGTTAGCTATACCTTTCCATAGATCTCCATCTCTCAATTCGCTGTACTGCGGTGAATACGAAGATCGCGGATAAGCTGCTGGTTTTACGTTCACGCCCTTATCGACAGCAAATTTTATTTCTGCCAGGCGGAACGGAGTGGTGTGCTCAAATATTGATACCTACATACATTTGGAAAAGAGAAATTTCAACTAGGAGATCTCGAGTAGGGAGGAATGGTAGAAAACTATTGCACTCCATCTGGTAGAATTGAACTTTTCGCAGCTGTTTCTAAGCTCGGTGGTAAAGTGGGAGAAAAAGTGTTCACGAGAAACCCTACACTGATTTAAAATACCGCAGTTTGGTAATGCCTTGCTGGCAGAGGTCAAATGTATAATTCAGGTCATAATTAAACTCAGAACCGATGCTAAAAAAAAAATTTTTTTCAGTGACAGCCGGGCTGAAGTTTGAGGTGTAAGCTCCGCCAGAAGAAGAAAGATGCCCAAATAGAATATTCGAAACAACATTTCTGCGCCCAGTCGTAGGGATAAAGAAGTAAACTCCATGTCAGATTAATTTGCAGGGAGCACGACTAAGAAGAAGCATGTTCAGGAATGTTCGGTCAGCATTTTTGATGTGAAACTTCTTTACGGTGCAACGGATGTACGATTCAACGATAGTGCATCCATTTCCGCTTTTACTACTTCCGCCTTCAATAATTTTGCGATTGCATTATCGTTATCTGCTACTAGAAAATTAAAGTTAAAGACTGCGCCTAGGCAAAGATCAAGGCTAAGAAAAACAAACAAAGACGAAAGACAAATGTATATACTAGGAAGAATACGATGACGAATGCAAATGCAAATGCGAATGCGAAGACAAAGGCTAAGATTAATACGGAGACAAAAACGAATACGGAGACAAAAAAGAAACACGCAGACTAATAGGAAATCGAAGACTAAAACGAAGTAAAAGCCCAAGAAAAACCTATCATACAAAGACGACTTCGAAGACAAATACAAATACGAAGACGAGAACGAAAACGAACCCGAAGACTAAAACAAAAACTAAGTTGAACCCGAAGACAAAAAC
>NW_016192989.1:0-3351 GCF_001687245.7 Rhagoletis zephyria | reverse complement strand
CCCCTCCCGACTTTTCCGCCCCTTTTTTAGGGGTTGTTACCCCCCCCCTAGAGAATTATCAAAAAAACAAATATCTTATTCGGTTCTTGCGCCTAGGAAATAGATTCCTTGGCGACAGATCAGCAAAAATTTGGGCTTGGAATTTAAAAAAAAAAATTAACCTTCTATTTATGATGATCATTTTAAAGATCAACAAAATTTTTTTTATCCAACGTAACCCCCATATTAAAAGCTTTAAAATACCGTAAGATATATTCCGCTCTCTCTTCTCGTGCGATGCAGGGAGGACACAAATCAAAAAAAATATATATATATATATAATAATAAAAGGAACAGTTCAGCGCCTTCGTCTTGGTCTGCAGGCTGCATCGGAGACACAGCCGCTAAATTTAAACGTAGAATACGTGCTATGGCTAAGAGCACATCCAAGTCAAAAACGAAAGCACACACTAAGAAAAAAATATAGAATCAAGTGCATTACTATCTCAGCAAAATCGATTACAAAATCGATAAAAATATCGATACAAAATCGATAGTAATATCGATAGCAAAATCGATAACAAAACAGATAACATAATCAATTATAAAATCTGTAAAAAGTCGATTGCAAAGTCGATTAAAATATCGATAATAAAATCAATAAAAAGTTCCGAAAATTTCGGTAACAAAATCGATAAAAAATATCGATAACAAAACCGATAAAATAATATGTCAATAAGTCCAGAGAATTCCGAAAATCTCTAAAATAGTCCCCAGATTGTGTCTCTGTCTATATCCATTTCTCCGTAATTACCTTTATTTTAGTCTTTCTTCCTCTATCTTCTTCTTTACATTTATCGGTATCTTCATCCTCATATTTTTCTTTGTATTTATCTTTGTTTTTACTTTTATTTTTATCACGTTCTTCATCTACATATTGCCCTTCACCTTTGCCCTTTATATATATTGNTTAGTCCCGGGATTTAGATATTCATTACTTTGAAACAATTTGAATCGAAAAAATTGGTTCTATATTGTTTGGGAAGCTCTCCTACCATGGAATAAATAATAATAAATTGGTTTGAAACCTACTTTTTTTATTTTAAGTGGCGTTTTTATTTTTTCTGTCTGACCGCAGGATTTAATTTGAAGGACTTTGTAATTTCAAAGATATGATTAATTTTGTAATTAATTTTTTTGGATTCACAAGGACGAATAGGTAATTTCTAAGCTGACAAAGTTAGAAGTACGAAACTCGAGGATGTTATCGAGTTTATACAATCCCTTAACATATAATTTTTTCAAAAAAAAAATATTGCGAAATTTAAAGAATCATATTTTAAAATGACATTTTCAATATTTACCAGCCCTTCTGCACCAGAAACTTGAATCTGTATAAATTCTAAAGGGTTTCCTCATTAATTTTGTACCCATACTTCTTCTCTAAGCACATTTCTCTGAATTTTTTAAAATCATTTTTAAATTACTGACGCCAGAGTGAAAAACTAAAGACGCAATTTTACTATATTTGGCCCATGGTCTCGCGAATATATTGATATTTGTGTTTACAATTTACTATCGCGCGGCGTTATATGCATAAAGAACTAGACATTTATAAAAAACTATTAATTATTAAATAAAAAAAGAAATAAAGCCAATACTGGTCAGGAAAAGGAGTTTGTATTATTGCCATCAGTTCAAATACAAACATACTTTTTGTCTCCTTCTCTCACTTCCAGCGCATCACGTGTTTGCAAAATGATGACGAAGTGCTTTTGTATGGAAAATGATTTATGCCCATATATTTTAATCAAATAAGCATACTTAGAAGATATCAACCAATGATTCCCATATACCAAATGAAAGGAACAATCTTGAAGTTTTGATTAAAGAAAACAAAAACAAAATCATTGGAGCGGTTTTCGAGTATTTTGGACTAAATTAAAATGCTCAATATTTGTTGAACTTATATAAAATTTTTACAGGATAATATTTCTATTGCCCCAAAGAACCCATATCCCGAAAATGAAAGTTTAAGCTGCAAATCTTAAGTTGCTAGAGTACTTTAAAAGCTTAAAAATGACCCCAAAATAAGCCAATATTTACCGTTGTTTTTACCACAGACACCGAATTGGGTCCTTACAAAAATGAATCCGTCGATAGGTTTGAAATTATAACTTGTAAACGCCACACCTCTTTTTCAAATCGTTTCATTACTTCTCGTGCAATAAGCGTTTTCGTGAAGCTCTAAAAATTACAACTACAACATTTGAGCATAGCCTCCATATCGAAACGTAAGACGTATTCTACGTCAAAAAATATTTGTATGGAGGGCTAACGCGCACAGTCACTTACAGAATTACAATTTTTAAACTTTTTGGATTTCGAAAACTTGGGAATCAGAATTAATACAAATAGCCAAAGCCCTCTCTTGACGCACAAGCTAAATTTAAATCAATTCTTTGGATATTCAATCTACCCGCTGCTGTTGCCATTTCATTATCTTAAGAAACTTTCTCTTCAAATCTTAATTATTCCCTTAGCATACCAATGCTAATATTTTGCCAATATTACTCAATATTTTATTTATGTAAAATTCCCACAAAATCGTTCCACAGTATTCTTTGGCAGAAATCGACATGTACATAACTAAGAGAGTAAGTATGTATGATGGAATGCAGTTCACACGCAGCTAACGTCTGTTGCACATTACCAGCAACTAAATAATAACTCAATTACAATTTCAAATTTACGGGAATGCAATTCCAACAGCGCTCCTATACGAGTAGGTATGGTGTATATATATGTAAATTGTAAGCAATGTACTCACTTTTGTTAATATACATACGTAGGTAAGTATGAGAGTATATGTACATATGTATATACAAATATGTATTTATAGTGGCATACTTATATACGTTGTATATGTATGTATGTAGTATATTCTCAGTACGGAAAGAAACTAGTTTAAATATCGATGCTCAACTAGTGTTTTTACCAACCACAGCTAGTTGAAGATCTGGCTTTCTTCCCTGGAGCGAATAGTTGACTTTAACATGGCGATGTCCTAGGCTGCTAGGTGATTATACATCAATGCAGTAACTAAGCATAAGTAGAAATAAACTTATTTTTCTGAGGTATTTGGTTGAGATACGTCGTAATGGGTTACAACTGAAAGTATGTTTTCATCAAAAGTTCACGCTTTGTATATTTGGTAGGTGTGTAAATAAACGTTAACGGTAACGTAAACACATTACGTACGCACATTAGGGTGGCCCAAAAATACATAGGAAAATCACCTTTCTTGATTTTTCATGCTGCCACCCCCCAGAACTGAATAATATCATAAATAAGGAGACACTTTTTTTTTTT
>NW_016192988.1:0-3351 GCF_001687245.7 Rhagoletis zephyria | reverse complement strand
ACTCAAATATCTGTCCAAGGCTGGTCACCGACACCTCCAAAGTGCACACACCGCTTGCACTATCAACGGCCGAGAGGACCGAAACACAGTACATCAGCATTTTCAAGAGAGCTTCTTCCCCTTTCTGTGCTTCCGACGCCTTAAGAGACTGAACGTTAGCCCCTCTGGCAACGGCTTGGAATACAATGAGTATTACCTTCCCGAAGTAATAACATGTGAACTCCTTGTTATCCATGAGAAGGCCAAGATACTCTGTATTAAACAGTATCAGCGCTTGGCGATGGGGTTGCTCGGTCATCTCAAGTCAGATAGCCAGATAACCCTCCAATTGTGGACTAGAAAGTCAGATTTACAGGATTTTGAGGATTTCCTCAATTTCACCTGTGACTAACGATTTTTCGGGGAGATAAACGCGTGGTTATGGTCTCATACCCAAACATGTCCTATCAAGTTCTTCTGTAGCCTTGTTTAATCCGATCGACCTTTAATTAGCACAGACGGATCTTTTAAAAAGTCCATTTTACCAAGCGGAACTCTCACGCCTTGGATCTGGGCCAGAGTTGTCGCTGATTACGTTCAAGAAGACTGCTGAGATGAACGACGCCACGCATTCCCACCCTCTCTGGAGATGGCCCTGTTTTCAGTACCTCGGCACACTACACTCAAGATAATGAAGCTGGCCTCTCTCGCAATTTCATGTTCGTCCTGGTACTTTTTTCAAGAGACAGCTCCTTTTCAAGCGGTCTTTTCTGCTTGGCTAAAGGCCGATTGCGACACGCTCGCCTCTCGCCTTCAATCGACGCTTTCGCAACCCAATTCACTCTCCTGACCCACTCGATTGTCCAAGGATACTTTTCAGATGCCTGAGTTGCATGCGGACCACGTAGCACTTCAGGATTTTGGTCGCCTTGCGGAGATACCTTTCCCCGTGTTGGCGATGTTATCCTGTACCATTGCCTTAAGAGCTACATCCGATACAGCCTGTAGTTTTCGCCCAAAGACATCGGCAAGTTTTACCCGACCCCACCTGAGATTAGTGCGACGTTGGAGGCCACCACAAACTTAACGACTATGGTAGTAGAAAAGTACTCTGGCGTCAGCTATCCAGCTACCTTCCTGTGTGTCACCTCGGCATACTCAGCTGATAGAATACCAAAACCATCAGCCCAGGGATCGACATATCCAACACGTTTACTAAATCGTGTTCGGTGAGAAAAGCAAGGTCGCAGGCCATTTGGCTACACTCCTTTATCTCGTATGAGCGCTTTAATGCTTACCTTTTACAGGAATGCGCTTTTTTCTGGCCACTTTGGTCACCCTAACTTAACTATTTTATTATGCTTGTGCTTCTTTGTCGTGCTTTTATTTGTGCGGCAGATCTCAGCACATAATTCTGTCATTTACCTCATTCCTTGATCTGCCAGTTGATAGCACTCTGGCGGCGGGTGTTGACCAGTTTCGTCGTGCCTTGTTTGGTGGAATTGAAGTAACAAACGACTCTAAACCGCCCAACAGCCAGAAAGGGCAGATGCAGAACACATACATGCCTACAAACATATGTAAATGCATGCATGTATGTGTAATCGCTAAAAAAAAGTGTAGAATATTACAGCCAAACTAGCTGCANGGCAGATCTCAGCACATAATTCTGTCATTTACCTCATTCCTTGATCTGCCAGTTGATAGCATTCTGGCGGCGGGTGTTGACCAGTTTCGTCGTGCCTTGTTTGGTGGAATTGAAGTAACAAACGACTCTAAACCGCCCAACAGCCAGAAAGGGCAGATGCAGAACACATACATGCCTACAAACATANTTTACAGGAATGCGCTTTTTTCTGGCCACTTTGGTCACCCTAACTTAACTATTTTATTATGCTTGTGCTTCTTTGTCGTGCGGCAGATCTCAGCACATAATTCTGTCATTTACCTCATTCCTTGATCTGCCAGTTGATAGCATTCTGGCGGCGGGTGTTGACCAGTTTCGTCGTGCCTTGTTTGGTGGAATTGAAGTAACAAACGACTCTAAACCGCCCAACAGCCAGAAAGGGCAGATGCAGAACACATACATGCCTACAAACATAAATGCATGCATGTATGTGTAATCGCTAAAAAAAAGTGTAGAATATTACAGCCAAACTAGCTGCATACTTATTTACATACAAAAGTATGAAAAAAGGCAAAATGCTAGCCCCTTCGCTAAGCAGCTGTATGTGGTATTTCAGTATTGGCTACTCCATGCACTCATAGTAGTAGCCTCTGTGGTGCCAGCACATTTGCCGCTGGCTAAGGAAGTTCAAGTCTAGGGCCTCAATAATAAACATAGAAAAAATTTATTCTAACAATAAACATTTTGCAAAAGGAAATTGCCTGGCAGCTGCTGTAAGCAGGCAGAAAGGAAGGACGGCAGGAAGCTTGCCTTGCCATATCAGCAAAGGGCTAACACACTAGCAACACTAGAGATACACCCCGTTCGGCACCCGCCACCACACTACCGACTTTAGGCAAACGCAGACAAAGAAAAAAAAAAAACGAAATAACGAAGTGTAGCTGGCTTGTCATGCGCGCAAAGACATTGGCAGCGCTTGTTAGCCATGCTAGCAGTCAATTTCCGTCTTATGGGTGAGCAGCGGAATCGCGGTGCTACTACACATAGCCTTATAGCGTTTCTTGTTGGTTTTTTCTACAGCCACCACATCTACTGAAAAGTGTACCTATTTGTGATCATTTTTTCGCTTTGTTCGGTTGATATTCCCATTCATTCCTTTGTTTCCCTAAGTACTTTTGCATGTCTGCCAATAAGGTTTTGTGTTGAGATTTTTTCCCGCCTGCTGCAGGTATTATACTATTTATTTGTTCCTTATTCTCCTGATATGTATTGTTACTTTTGTTGTTTATTATTTGTTTGCGACTGCGTGGCGAACAATGCCTAGAACCCTCTGGGGGTACATGTTTTAGGCAGTTATTTATGGTCATAGTGTCAGTGTTAATCAAATAAGAAAATCTATTTTGCTTGTCGTTTGCGTTTGCATTTTTATTTCCAATTTCATGTTGCTTTTAGCTATTGTAAGCCTTTAAAGGATTTTGTATGCCCTTAAGTTAAATTTAATGATGGGAAACTCTGGGGAATTGTTTAAGAACATAAAATGGTTTGTTTGTATAAGCGAAAAAAGTAACGTGAGTAGACTTCGTTTGAAATTGAAGGGAAATAAGAGCTATAGAATAGGGAGAAAAAAGTTTGCGAAAGAAAGTATTTAAGGGATTCCCTTAAAAACCCGAAGACTTCTAATTCGAAAGTATTCCTCAATTGAAGAGCAAAAATGTGCATGGACCTCTTTATCTCAATTTTTACCT
>NW_016192987.1:0-3351 GCF_001687245.7 Rhagoletis zephyria | reverse complement strand
CCAGCCCTGCGAAAGTGGAGCGGATGTGCCCTCTTTTGCAAGTTCGTCCGCCTTTTCATTGCCTGGTACGATCCGGTGCCCCGGAACCCATACCAAGTGAAGCGCAGACCGCTCAGCCATCTTGTTTAGAGATCTGCGGCAGTCCGCTACGGTTTTTGAGCTGACTTCCGCTTTCATGCGAAGCAAAAACTTGAAACTTTTGTATTAGCAAGTAACTGGAAATTTTCACTAGGGGTCCTCCTTAATCGGGAAAATAAAGTATGCGTATTCGAGTATGTACTTAGACGTAGCTTATATAAAACAGAATATAGAAAACTTTTTGTAAAAAGATTTTCGCGAGTACTATACTCTGCAAAATTCCTACACCTTTCTAAAAAAAAACTTAACAAATTGCTGTATTGACTAATTATATTATGGAGTAGGACTTTTTACTTCACTTTTAATTTTTTACTGAAAAATTTCATCCAACTTCCAAAAAGACCCTCACAGGACCACATCTTGAATGAAAAAACGGAGCGAGTTTTAATGCAATTAATGTTTCAAAAGCCGGATTAAATCTACTCCGATGGGAGTAAAGTCCGAACGTTGCTTACTAGTTGGCAAAAAAGTCATCTGAAAAATTATACTACAAACTTCTGCGACAATTGTTTTTCGGTTTGGGCCGAGAGCAAAGAAACTTCGCCAATTTTTCATCCCGACTGCAGGCAGGTTCTTTTGCACTTGGGTTTTCCGTGAATTAGTTTGCTCGAAAGCTACAAAGGCCTTCTCACCTCTGTTCGACATATTTCATGAGCATAGTTCTTGGTCGTCCGCTGTGGTGTAGTGGTAAGCAGTGCGCGCTTCCACTCCGCAGCACCAGGGTTCAAACCCTGGTCAAAGCAACATCGCAAAAATATAGAAAAAAGGTTTTTCTTAACAGCGGTCGTCCCTCGGCAGGCAATGGCAAACCTCCGAGTGTATTTCTGCCATGAAAAACAGCTTCTCATAAAAATACAATCGCCGTTCGGAGTCGGCGTAAAACTGTAGGTCCCTCCGCTTTGTGTGACAACATCAAGNACGCCACAAATCGGAGGAAAAGCTCGGCCAAACACTAACCTATGTGTAAGCGCCAATCTATTATTATTATTATAGTTCTTGGTTCATCGAGAGGGGCTGCAATTGCCTACCGAACCTGTTGGCAAGAGTTATTCTTCATTTTATCTCCATGTTGACATTATTGGTCGTTTTTATGCTGGCACTATACAGCTTTTATTACGCTTTCCAGCATCATACAGGCAGCTTCTCTTCGTGCTATTAAAAGCGGCTTTAAAATCAACAAAGCGATGGAAGGGAAATTAACGAAATAAAAATAAATAAATGTTTCGAACCCAGCTGAAAGGTTCACTATATATGTATAAGTCTACGTAAGATTCGGCCGCCAATTGGTGCTACTAAAGGCCAGACGGTCTGTTAGCCAGGCTAACCTAACTTTTACTTTTATATCTAACCGCAGGTCGAATTTCAATAATCGTTATTCCTAATACCGGATTCCCATCGAATGCGTTGTCATGCCTACCTTATTATTTAATAAAAAAAAAACTGTGTACGATTCCAAGTCATTTTTGCCATTGGCCTGGTTGCCTTACTTCTTTGAGGCACCTTGTATGAAAAGTGGATTACCCGGATTAACCGGATATTCAAAAGATCCGGATATAACTTCCTGACTCTACTCTAAACATATTTTACACAAGTTACGATCAGAAAGAGAGAGCTTTGACTCTATGTATGTCAGTGATGCTCAGAGAGAGCTTTTACTCTGCACGCGCCTATAAAAAAGTATAGAAAGCTTAAAAGAGCCTTGCCCGCGGGCAAAGTGGTGCCCATAAACATATGGTTTAGTCGTGACTCTTTTATATACGGATTGCGCAGAATGAAAGCTCTCTCTTTTAGAACAGCGACGATCATGGAGAGCTTTTACTCTAAGTGCGCCCATACAAAACTCAACTCATTTCATGGAAGATACAGTTAACAGATTTGCCTTTGCAGTACGCTTATCCAATTTGAACATTATGTAGCAGATACTATTGAGAACGGTTACGGTTACGGTTTTTAAAAACTAAAAATCAATACAAGTACAATTGAATTACTAACATTACAGAACTTTTTTATGAGATATCAATTTACACAGGCGTCAATCATTAATATCCATCAAGCATTAAATTCCCTAAAATGGCGTCCAACAAAGGCAAAGCCGACGGCAAAGCTAAAATCACAGCACAATTACCAACCATATTTGCAATGCCAGGAGGAATAACATCAACCAAGTCGGGCGGGCACCCGCGTGCATATGGGTGAAGGTACATGTTTGTATACGCCGATGAATGTACAAAGCGAATTCCGATAGCTATGTACTGGCAATGCATAGATGGGTGCACACGCGGACGGACAAACGGACGCGCGTACGCCAGTAGATGGCTGACGACAGGCAACATGGAAGCCACAATGGTTGAATAATTGGATGCACCAAGTAAAGAATAGCAAATGCTGCTAACCGTCACGGCGAGTGTTGCACATACGTGCGTGCGGTGCATTGGCATAATTGCACACACACACACACAGAAGCGTACAAGCGCACAGCCAAACACCACAAAAGTGATACGCTCAGAAGGTGTTTAATCTTTTGCCGGGCAAGCGAGCAGCAAGCGTACAAGCAATGCAACTACGACGAGATTTCTTGCAGCTACTGCATTTTACATGTTGCAACTTGCAAGCTACTGCTGAATATACACGGAAACAACAAACACTGCTGCTGCTGCTGCTCGCTGCGCCACTGCACGACCGAAGCGACTTAACTTATGGCGAGCAATGGGTCCGCGCGGCAGTTGGACTCCAAACATGGCGCTCGCTTGCCACAAATGCTAAGTACGCAAGCATACTAAAGGCCCGTCCACATAGAACTTTGGCGTTGCGTTGGCGTTGGCGTCGCTTCAACAGCTGACTATGAATACATGAATTCAAACGCAGCCGTCCACATAGCCAAAATTCGACAACGCTCACGCCAACACAAAGCAAAAAGATGGCCAACTCTCATCTTTTCGCGTGCGTCGCTCGTCAGCTGTTGCAAATAAATAAAATTATGTGAAATATTTTCCTTTTTAATCAAGTGCGGGCAAGAAATATCGTTTTTAATGCAATTATTGATATGAAATATTAATTTATCTGTCGTTAGTATGTTAATGTAGTGGCCCAAGCATNCACAGGCGCGCTGGCGTAGCGAGTGTGGTGCCCATAATACCCCCAAGTCGCATGCTGATGCAGTACGCTGGGCCTGGCGTTGGGTTGGTTGGCTGCTTTGGCTTAGCGAAGTGCGAC
>NW_016192986.1:0-3351 GCF_001687245.7 Rhagoletis zephyria | reverse complement strand
CGCCCACCAAACCGTATGTGGAGTTCTTACTTGTTTACGATTTATTGAAACGAGATGCTAAGGCGGCTAACCTCAGCAAATACGAGGGTTACTCCGAGCAGCTGTTGATGGATCTACATGAATTGTCTAGTGCATCGGCGGAGCGCCAGTTGTATACGCTTTTCAAGCGCATGATAGATCGCGGTGATGTGCAACGTAGCGACGTAGTATCGCGCATACAGGGTATAATGAAGGACCTTGCCAATCCGAATAGTGCTACCGTGAAGGCGTTGCGATATATTCCGGCCATGCCATTTGTGCCTTGAATCCTAAATGTGTACAATATCTACAAATATTTAATGGTTAAGAAATATGTATGTATGTATATAAATAAATACACATGTGCAAGTTGATTTATTGCATTCAGAAAATAAATCTCAAGAAATATGTGAATACGTGGGCTTCTTGGTATTTTTGCCTTTAGTACGCTCTATTTGGCTACTTCTGGTATCGCAGTCCTAACTGTCGTTGGCAAACTACTTGGTGGAAAAAGAACTTAATGCTTCTATTATTTTTAGCCAAACACTTTTTACCTCGCCCTACAATTCGATTCTTTAACAATTACATAAGTACATACATAAAATATAGACGAATAAAGAAGTACATCAAGGAAAAAAAACATCAACCATAAAGAAAACTAAAATTCGTCCTGATATTAAGTGCCGCGCTAAGCAAAGAAAAAACAACAGATTATACATATGAGGGGTAATTCACGTCAAATGCCCCAAGCGTGCTGAGCTGTGCAAAACAAGCTACTTTTTTAATTAGCTGGGAAGCGCAGACAGAAATTGGAAAAATAAGTACGAAAACTACGGGCAATCCGATGTGGCTACGTATTTTCCAAAATTTTTCCATTGTCATAGCGAAAATTCGAAACGAGAATTTATTTATAATTTTCTCAATGATGGTTATTTTTGATATTGTTTTAAGTCATCTTAAACACATCTTTTTCCATAGAAATTAATGAAAAGGGGATTTTTCTCCGCTAACCGTGTTCATCACCATAATATTGTTATAATTTTGGAAGTACTTGGTGTTGGAATCTGAAACTTCCTTAGACATTTATATGTATACAATACTGTCTTAGAACAAAAATAAAAAATTCAAATTTTATAACAAAACTTTGTCTTTTGAAAAAAAAACAAAACAACCTATCGATTCCCATAAGAAAGGTTTGAAAAGCTTTAGTTTTGTTTGCAATGTGTAAGTATGTATTAAGAAGCGTTGTTAAACTTAAATTCTTATGAATAGCTTTGTATTTTGTTGTGTGAATTTTTTCAAATCGATAGATACACAAACGTCAAATATAGCGAGTTTTAATAATCATTTTCTAAAAATTTGGTATCACGGTATTTTCTAGTCACTTAAGACTGGCACTTTATTATACTAAAATCTGATAATTTTTGTAAAAATTTGAAATGTGGATTTAAATGGTGTTTGTTATGTAATTAGCTACACTTTTATAAAAAAAAATTGGAAACATTAAATAAACAAAAGGAGAATAGCCAAAATTGGTCAGCGTGTCACTGACTTAATTGATTCAGCACAACTATATAAAATAATGATATTTTATTGATTGGATTCCAAAAATTTAAAATTTAACCTAATGTAAAAAAAAAATTGTAATGGGATGGAGAAAAATGTTCTTGGAATTTGGCTACAACGTATGCATACTATGGTTTGAGCATACTAGTTGATGGCGGTGATTCAAGAACCTCCGAGACTTACTAAAAACGTAATCGAATTTAAATTCAACTACCACCTCAAAAAGTTTAGGTCCTATGATTATGAGAAAATCGGAACTAAAGAACTTTAGTTTGTATAAAGTTTTATAACTACAAAATGCTGCGATAGGGTAACACACATACATATCGTCGGCGGAAATGCAAAAAGGCGTAATAAACATCATCACTGAAATGTCGTGAAAAGTCGTGACAAATAATTTTTTTTTTTTTTTTCATAAAGCGATGTGGGGAGTTGTAATTCGATGAAATGCATCATATCAATCAAAAAGTGAATTTTGAATTTTTCATTAGCTACGCCTTTTTGCATTTCAGCGACGATGTGTGTTACGTTGTTTTTGCATTTAAGGTGACATAATATATAACAGCCTTCCTACATTCAGTAATTTTCCTTGACTATACAGTTGAAACTAAAGCAAAGCAGCTTGTCTAGATGTTGCAAATATCGCCCCAAAGCGAAAATGTCATTCCTTTCCCTATAAAATTTCTGCATTCATTAAAATGTGTATACATATTTATGTATGTATATATGTATGTACATATGTACATATGTGCAGAATCCGTTCAGCCAGGCAAACGCGTTGACAGCAACACCTCGCATTGCCTTTTATGTGCTATCGCGTCACCTACTTTCCACACAAAGTGTTAAACAGGATGACGCAGAAAATAACAAAATATTTATTTAAAAGGATATTTTGCTTTTTTTTTACTTTTCTTTCATGTGCTTAACAGGTCAACAGATGCAGCGTACAGTGCGTGAGACTTCTTATATCGTGCTTGCGTGTGTTAAATACGACAGCTTTTCTTTTATGCAAATGGGTCATAAAGGTTTTAGTACCAAGCATGTTTTGCAATTGCAAATATGTTTATATTAAACGGGCTTAATATTTACAACTTTAAAATCCGTACTTTGCATGAAAAGGGAATATCTTAAATTTATAATTTGATAAAGTTTGTTTAATGTACGTTATTTGATATGAAAAAGTTAGGGCTCGATTAATTTACCTGGGCTGGGCTTTACATATCGAGGGCTTATATTCAATACCCTCTATCTGCACTTTTCACAAAAATGAGCTTCTGATATAAAAATCCACCTAAGATTTAACTATTATCGGTAATGTTAATGCTGACCTTGTAACTATAACGCTTGACAGAAGAATTTACTATACAATTGCAAAGTCAGAATCAACATCAGTGATGACAGTTTTTGTTAAAGTTGCAGATAGACGGCATTGAATATGTAGCTTATTTACTGGAAGAACATTAATAAAAAAATGGACGCCATCTCTTCTTTTACAGTGTGTTCACTAAAAAACGAACAGTAATTACGTCTTTTGTATAAATGCGACTTAAGATTGAATACATCAGTAGGTTGTCCTTTTTCAATCGCATGTTTGAGAAATAAACGTTTTAGTTATTTTTGCGAAAGTAATTGCATATTTAAGCAAATTTAACGATGAGTGCCATTTATAAAAAACGGTTTGAAGCATACTCCCTGACAAAGCATCCTGGGCCCTTAGAAGTACAGATCAGGCCGCAAAATACATGGTAGCTACCCGGACTTTTGTTA
>NW_016192985.1:0-3351 GCF_001687245.7 Rhagoletis zephyria | reverse complement strand
AAGTGCAAATTACACAAAGTGACGTTGATTTTTTAGAAAGTTTTTTGTTGTCTCCTGCATGTTGTTTTTTAAGAAGTTCGCGTTAATATGGAAAAAGTGCAAAAATCAGTTAAAAAATCAGTTAAATCAAAAATTAACGCGATTTTGTAGCCAGTAGAAACCTACGCTTAAATTTTCATGATTTTTAATTTAAAATTTTTTTATGAAAATAATTGTGAATATTATATTAGAACAAGGTGTAGACTTCAATTTGCCGCTTAGTGTATCTAATCCCCATTAAGGGTATTTAATTTCCTTAGAGTACATTAAAAATTCAATGACTTTAGTTAAAATTTCTATTTACATAGAGTTTAAGCTGAGGGGTAGAAGTGCAGTTGAATTTATAACACAGAGCAGCAGCATTTTTGGGGGCGGAATTATTACAACTCAGGATGATAAACCTAGACCCATGTAGTAAAAACTTCAAATTTTTTTTTGCATACTTTGGTCAAATTTTTTTTACGCTCACATAAAATTTAGTACTTATTTTTTTTGCTGGCTGTTTTTAGAATAAGTGAAAAAATTGTCAAAATCCATATCGGAGCTAAATATTTAGTTTTTTCAAATATAGTCGAATTTCACGTGGAATAATTCTATAGAAAGATTTAACTCATTAGATCACTCACGAAAAGGTCATTTTGACCATTTTTTTAAGGTCAGAAAAAATGGCCCTTAGGTGGTCGCTAGAGGGTTAAAATATTCTACAAACTTATTCGCCGGAAAATATCATTATGGACATTCACAGACAAAATCTTTTTACAGAGAACGTAAAAGCTCACTGAAAATAAAAAAACAAATATGTATGTTCCTTTGAAATACTCAAAAACTTGTTATGCTTTCATTTAATACGATTTACTTTAGGAGTGAACATAACTGCTACCATTTTTTTTTGTGTAGACCCAATCACAAATATACCCTTGTCTATAATTCTTTTTTTAAGTACCTTACCATCAAAAGAGTAATACAAAGCTGTTCAGGAAACAAAACTTCTTTCAGCTACGATATTTCAGTTTAAAAAAATTAGAAAAAAATTACATCCAAATGTCCTTGAAAAGACGGCATTTTCATCATCATCTATTATCCACCGAATCCGATGAACAGGGCGAGCGTTATCAACAAGTTGTTATTTATTTAAGTTACACCTTGCAACAGTAAGATTTTCACAAAAAAAATTAATATGGACTTTAAGATTTTAAAGGTATGATTAACTCAAAGAATTATTTTAACATTTTTTGAGCTGTAGAATTAAATAGAACATTCCAATCGAAAACTGCTTTGCGTTCAGTTCCAAAACGCTTATGAAAAAGCTTGCTGTATGAACACATTCATAAAGGTACAGCAAATCGAAAGCTTCGCTCAGCTCAGCTCCGCTTTCTGTGTGAACGCACCCTTACTCATTCAAATGGAAATGATAGAAACAAGCGGTACGGATTTGGCCCAGGATTTACTTGCTTAAACCAAAAGTGCTATAGTTTAACCCAAGCACTGTATTTGTGTTTCGTAGACAATAACTTTTAAAGCGAAAGCTAGTGCAAAAAGTTGCAAATGACAAGGTGTTAACAAAAGTGTATAATATAAGGAATTTACGACTACAAATTAGGAGCAAGTAAAGCCTCAAGCAAATTTTTTAGAATGTATCTGCAAGCTTGCATACATTAGATATTTTTGGCGAATAAATTCAGCTCTTCAAAATATGCTTGAAAGTTTTGATTCGAAGAGGAGATCATTGTATGTATGTATGCAAGTCAGAAATCTAAAAAAGGTAAGTGCGCCTGGGCCACACTGGAGAAGTGAAACTTACGTTATATATCTACTTTGTCTCACAACCAATATACATATAAACTATGTACATACATACTACATACATCTGCTTTTGCTTAATGTTATATTTTTTCTCTTTTTTATATCTAAATCCCTACTTCAACCCCTGTTCGTTCTAATAACATTTATGTTATTCTGTTTTGCTTTATCTTCATCTTTATCTTTATAGTCTATCGATAACAAAATCGATAGTAACATCCAAAAAAATATTGATAACAAAACCGATAAAAATATGGATAAACAAATCTATGACAAATTCGATACAAATTTCGATTGTAAAATCGATATATTGGTAGCAAAATCAATTAGAAAATCGATTAAAATATCGATAACAAAATCGATAAATAATCGATAACCAAATCGATAACAAAATTGATAAATAATCGATAACAAAATGTATAAAAAATGTATAGATAATCGATAACAAAATTGATAAACCATTGATACCAAAATCGATAAAAAATCTATAAATAATCGATAACAAAATCTGTAACAATATCGATAGCAAAATCGATAAAAATACCGGTAACAAATTCGATAAAAATATCTAAAACAAAATCGATAAATATCTAAACCAAAATCGATAAATAAACGATAACAAAATCGATAAAGAACATTGGTAAGATAATCGATAAATAGTCTATAACAAAATCGATAAAAAAATAAAAATAACAAAATCGATCAACAAATATCGATAAAATAATCGAAAAATAATGGAGATATAAACTGGGTGCTCAAATCGGCAGTGCACTAGACACATTGCTCGAGATTTTAATAGCACACCCTTTTGAAATATGGTCCAGAAATTTTGTTGCACAAAATATGTACTTGTAAACCGGCAGTCTTTTAATTTTTGATTACGACTGTTGGCTAGCTACAAAAAGCATAGGAAACGTTTTCTAAGTATACTTCTTTCAGCTACCATGATGTGGTTAAAGCCTTCGTATGCATTTTTACGCCACACTATCCCTTCATGGCAAAACTATCGAATTAGACTAATCAGATTTTTACACAATAAATTTCATAAATAAATGTCTGACATAAAATCACATGTTTGGATAAGTCTTCTTGCCTGGGCGCTAAACTTGAATTAAAATTTTAGTATCGCGGCTTCCCATATACGTATTTTGTCACTCTTTGTCACCTCTATTCTTTATTTGTGTGCTGAAATCCTTTTACGCTTGTGACATATTTTTAATTATAGCACACTTGTCGGAGCACAAATGTGGCGCTGGTGAATTTTCTCACGCGCGCAATTACAAACACGTTACACATACATACATACATACATACGTACATATGTGGTTCATACTAAATATTAAATAGCATACTTGCACATAGTTAACACATTTATAATTTCGTTACACAGATGCATGTATTGCATTGCCAGTATATGCCTGCATACATATTTTATATTTATTTTATCTTTTTTTTCTCCCGTGCTTTACCACAATCTGCATCATCATTCGCAACGCCATTGTCTTTGTCGCG
>NW_016192984.1:0-3352 GCF_001687245.7 Rhagoletis zephyria | reverse complement strand
GCAGCATTACTTTTGTTTAGTTAACAATTTATTTGTCGTTTACCGTTTGCCATTTTGGTTTAGCTAGCTCACTGCGTGTTGCGCTTTGTTTGCTTTTTATTTATTTAGCGGGTGGCTTATGTTTGTGTATGCATTTGGGAGGTACATATATACGTACTTCTACACTTGATTATCCTAGAAGTGCGTAATGTTTTTCATTTATTTTTTGCTTGTACTACTTAGCGTTGCTTTACATGTTTAACAGCAGGCCCAGCGGCAGCCAACAACAATAGCTTTAGCTCAGGGTTGGTTACTCATACGCCCAGGCATACTTAAATACGGCGCGTATAAACAGCTGCGTCAACAAGTTCACACCTTTTACAATGCTATGACCTGTGCTGGTGCTTTCGCTTTTGTACTTTTGCCGTAATTTTTATTATTTTAGGAACTTCTTACTCTTATTTGTTTTGACCGCTTATTCTTGCTTAGCTATCCAGGTATTTAATTAATGTAGCCTTAATTAAGTGGAAGCCATTGCAGTATATTTGAAACTAAAAATATACGTCACGTGGCGAATTGTTAATAAAAAAAAAACCCACTCATAAATTTGCGCTTAAGTACTGGGTGTCAGGTGAAGGCGGTCTTTCTTTAAATATCATATTATAGCCGATTTACTCTTAAGCTTGGCCCTAGCAAAGTTTAAAAACTCACCCATTGGCCTTTTAAACTTCTGACATTATTGCCAATCTAAGACTGGGTTGCTCTTTAAATCACCAACTATTTATACTTCGCGAAAATTATTGCCGATTCATAAAATGAGTGCGAAAGACCACAATAAACACAAAACTTGGAAATTCAAATAGAAATTAAGGTTAAATCAATTCAACTATCAAAGAGGCTTATTACCGGTAACAGTAAAATAATATAAGGAAAAATGCGCTGGCTTAGAGCGAAAAGTGGCTGGGTCTTCTTCTTTTGAAACTCATATTTTTATAGAGCCAGTAAGAGATAGTTAAGGTGCGTAGTTTCCAAAGGCTTTAAGATACTTGGTTTATCTCTTTCCGTTTGTGTTCAATGAAAGGCAAATTTGCTTTCAACTATAATAGTAATTGCTGATCTTACAAAAAGAAAACGATGAGATCACATGAAATATAAAAAATCGTTGCTAAAGTATCTGTTCCTTCATGACGCTTATTTTTCAAGTATTATTTTTCGGAAAGAATATTCTTTTAACAGAAAGTATTACAAAAGGTCCTTTAATTATCTGCGAAAAGAAAGGTCGCGATACTAGCGCCAAAAGCAGTGGCGGTCAGTTTTATTTCGCTAGACCAACTTTACAAGTAGTCTCAAATAACATAAATTGTATTACAATATGCAGGATTAATATACTTTATTCTATATTTAGCTCATATTGTCGTTAAAACAACAAAACCGCGTATCGTCATTCTGTAAAACCGCGTAACTGACATTTGCTGCCAAAACTTGGATTTGCTCACATAAGGTCTTGGCTCAAACCTGATCCATTCGTCCTGAAATATACTAGCCAGAAATGCGATTGCCTTATAAAAATGAGAACCATTTTGAAATATGCGTGTTTTTACTCTCTAGAAAATGTGGCAGTTTTCTTGTTTTTAAATAAAGTGATTGAGGTTCGAACTTTGAAAATGACGACCATCGTTTACAATTTTAAAAACATATTTAAAAATACCAATTTTTTCGTTTGAACATACATACATATGTATGTATATCAGACAGCCCCAAAAGTGTACGGACTTTACAACATTATTGGTGGATCTACTCACTTTTTGGCCATATTTTATTTTCTAACATTTTTACCAACAAACGCTAAAACTCTACCAATATTTTTCGGAAAGTGAGAAAAGAGATTTAAATGAACGCGGTGTATAAATATGTTGTTATATCGAACACAACTAGAATAAAAATGAAAAGTTAACTTTGACCATAACCAATTAAAAAGTGAAATTGCAGCCGTTTATGTAAATATTTTTCGTTTACAATATGTTTGTTTGGGCCACTGCCCCACTAATGAGTTGCAAATTTTAATAAACGAGTTTTGTATTGGAGAGTAATTGTTTGAGCCTCCTATTAAATTAATACAGGGCTTGAATTACAACATTCGTGATCGAATCCATTCGAATTTTTTTTGAGATTACGGCATTCGGCATTATTACGGCATTATTAATTTTGAGCGCTTTATTGATAGCGTATTCAAATTTTATTTCATTCGATCATGGATGTGATTCAGGAACATTTTTAACCGACTTCCAAAAAAGGAGGAGGTTATCAGTTCGTCGGAATATTTTTTTTTTTTTTTTTTTGTATGTTACCGCATAACTTTGGACCACGTCAACCGATAATCGTCGGTAAACGTCGNAACGTCGATAATTCTTTTTGCATCGGAAAGGTAGTGTCTCACAGGTGGTCCCATACAAATCTGGTTGAGATCCGATCAGTGGATCATGAGATATATATATATATATATATATATATATTTTTTATATGGGAGTTGAAGTCGGTTTTTTTTTGCTAAAAATTACTTGTTTGTATTATGTAAAATCGACCACTATTAATTTTTTCGAAGTCAGGGCCATACTTATCACTCATTTACGTATGTTTAATCAAAATTTTTAATTAAAATTACTGTTTTTATTTCACTATTTCACTATTTCATTTTCAATTAATTTTAAATATGTTGCCTTAATTAAAACAAATAATTTATATTTTTGAGCAAAAATATTGTGTGGCATTAAGCGCAGTGAGTCATAAAAGCTAGCAGGTATCATTTTGGAAAAAATTTTCCCTACTCATACAGAAATTGATAGCTTTTTCGTGGTCAGCGTGTTTTAGAACTTACTAAGAGGAATAAAAAAAAAATTTTTTCTCACTTTCACCGAAATTTACTGTCAAATTGTTAGTCTAATCCTTACTCAATTTTAATGAAGCCGTCATAATTAGAAAGCTTGCAATTACGTTCCATGAACTATTATTGTTAAAGTATGAAGAACTACACTTTGGCCCTAAATAAATATCTCTTATTTCGCAAAATCCCATTAACCAATTTTTAGTTAAACAATTAAAGTTTATTTTTTTCCTCTATGTGTATCTTTCTATGTATCTTATGACTTTTTCCTTTCCCTCAAAACAAGGCACTGTCTTATATGGCAGCATTTTAAAGAAAGAACGCGCAAGATGCCTGTGAAGATGCTGAGAAAAGACCACGGACACTTGACAGCACTGGCGCAGGGCAGAATAAGTGCAACATTATTTCGAGAAAATAATACATGCCATTAGTACTTTATTTCACAAAACTGCATACATTAATGACCAAATATGTATGCCAAACGCAAATTTC
>NW_016192983.1:0-3352 GCF_001687245.7 Rhagoletis zephyria | reverse complement strand
GTGTGTAAATATATTAGTAGGCACTTGTGTTTGGTTGTTTATGATTAGCGGTTTTTGTCGTAGTTTTCTCATTTTTGTTGCTAGTGTTGTTGTTGTTGTTGTTTTACGTTTTATTGTTTTGTGGTTTTATTTCATGTTTTTATTTTTCATTGTTATAATTAAGTTAGTATTTTCTCGTGATTATGCCTGTGTAATTAGCACTAAGCGTTTAATCGCATTGAGGTGGTTTTATAAATTTAAATAAATACATTTGCAATTAATTGTATATATGTATGTACGTAAATACTTAACTCACGACAAATATGGGTTAATTGAAATTTAATTGCTGGTATTTTGCTGGGGTTTTAGCACCATATCGGTTAGCTGTAGATATTTATACAGAAGTTAAGCGAATTATGTGCGTGGGAAAATTTTAGTATTTTTGTTTGTTGAAGTGGTCGGTTGTTAGTCGGCGTTAAGTAATCCTTACCACCTGTTGCAATATACCAATGAGTAAATAAATAGCGAACAATAAATTACGCATTTTGAATAACTTTAGGTAGAGGCGGCGGATAAAAGTCTTAGGGTAACAGCAAATTCACAATTCTTTCGGACAGAGTTGTTTCCTTTAAATCCCTCAGTCTAAGATCGTTTTCTTTAGAAGGTACTTACCATATCCTGTAAATAAGCTTAGATACATTTTGGAGTTTAAGATTTTTTCGCAGTTTTGCATTTTTTCTTACTTTTTAATTTTTCTTGGATTTTTGACTTTTTTCGGACTTTTGAACTTTTTCTTAGTGTTTCAGAATTTGTTCGAGGTTCTAAATTTGTTCGTAGGTCTGAAATCTAGGTTTAACAAAGCTGCTCTGGCTTCTTTCGGAATTGCTCTGGATTTTCTCGAAGTTTTGTTATATTTTTTTTTTCAATTCTGCATTTTTCCATAGGTGTAGAATTTTTTCGGAGCAGTTCTATTGTATTTTTTTCGGAGTGTTTCCAGAGTTTTTCGAGGTTCTGATTTTTTTGTAGTTCTAAAGGTTTTTCCGGTATTACTTTGTTTTTTTCGGAGCTTTGTTTGTTTTTCGGAGTTTTGTTTGTTTTTCGGAGTTTTCTTGTTTTTCGGAGTTTTGTTGGTTTCTTAGGAGTTTTGTTTTTTTTCGGAATTTTGTTTGATTTTCGGAGTTTTGTTTGATTTTCGGAGTTTTGTTTGATTTTCGGAGTTTTGTTTATTTTTCGGAATTTTGTTTGTTTTTTCGGAGTTTTGTTTGGTTTTCGGAGTTTTGTTTGGTTTTCGGAGTTTTGTTTGGTTTTCGAAGTTTTGTTTGTTTTTCGGAGTTTTGTTTGTTTTTCGGAGTTTTGTTTGGTTTTCGGAGTTTTGTTTGTTTTTCTCGGAGTTTTGTTTGTTTTTCGGAGTTTTTTTTTTGAGTGTTGAGATTTTCGGAGTTGTGAGATTTTTTGGGGTTCTGGAATTTTTCGGAGTTCTGGTTATTTACGTTGTGAATTTTTTTAGTACTGTATTTTAAGTTTTTTTTTAAGTTCTTTTTTTCGGAGTTAGGATGTTTTTGGAGTTGTCGGGAGCTTCACTGTGAGTTTGAGACTTTTCAGAGTTCTGAATTTTTTGGAATTTTTATTTTACCTTTTTGGCGTCTTTCTTAATTTTCTGAGGTTGTACGAAACGTCGAAATTTTTCCGATTGAGATTTTTCGCAGCTAAAAATTTTTGCAAAGTTTTTAAATTCTAGAGATTCTAGTTCAAAGCTCTACAGGTCACCCTATAGAATATTGGTTTTAATGAGAAAATTTAAACAGATCGAACAGCAGTTACAAAAATAGAATTTTCAGTTTAAAAATTATCGCTTCATTTTGTTTAACGAATTTTTAGAAAATTTTTATCAGCCTTATCATTATCTTTTTGGTGAAAAATTTCACCGGCGAAAAATTTCGTCATCCGAAATGGTTCACTTTATCATGAATGTAGAACGATTCCGGTTGAAAGGTATTTCATATACAAAATTTCGAATTTGGGATAACAGCTGTCAAAGCCATTAAAAACATTTCAATAAACAAACCGTTTGGAATGTACACACGATTATTTCCAACATTTATTAAAATTTAGTTAATTGTTTCGCGGTTTTAACTGTGCGAGTGACAGTTATTTCACACCGGTGATTAATATTAAACATAAATTCATAGGTGAGGGGCATGCGCGGAATTTGAACGAGTTCACATATTATACAAAAACGCTTTCTAAGTGCCAGTTCAATATATTTGCTCCATAATCAGCTAAATAATTGAGTATTTACTATAAAAATTTGAAATTTACTTAACTCTCGCAAGTAGCAGCACGTGTAAGGTACATACATATATTTCTGTAGAGGAAGCAGAAGAAGGTCGGTCAATGTGTAGTGAGAACAAGTCTAACAAATCAACATTTGTATTGGCGCTATTCGTTGACTGACAGCTTTGTTGTTTATTAATTTAATTTTTTTACTTTATCTTTTATTTTTTTTTTTGCAATTATAATTTCTTGTTTTCATATCTCATTGGTTTAACAGCTCATTATTCTCTTAATATCTCCATACATACATATGTACTACTAACTACATACAGTGACTCAAACAAATGACCGCGTGTTGACTTTTTTTTTAATATTCATAATTTTTATCGAGCTAATTTTTTTTTGTAATTTTTCTATAAACCAAGCTTTAATCATAGTTTCAAACTTTTTACGAAATTTACAAGTTTCAACAAATTTTTAACCTGAATCTTTAGAACATTTTTGGGTATGCAGTTTTATAGCCCATACAATGTTGTTTTAATGAAGTGCAAGAATGTCAAACGGCTAGAAACTCCCGTTGATTTTTGATATTTTTTTTTTTTTTGGTGACAGATTTTTGCACTTTTTCCCATATAAGCTTGAATTTCTTATGAAATAAATGCGGAAGACCGTTAGCAACAAAATTTCAAATAATCAACGCCAGTTTTTATAAATTGCTCTTGTTATATAAAAATATACCGTAAAAGGCGTCTCAAAAGTCAGCGCGATTTTTTTTTAGCTGGTTGAAACTTGCACTTCAATGGACTAAAATTGTATGAGCAAAATTTGGGAACTGCATTCCAAAAAGCTTCAGATTAAAAAGTTGAAGTATTGATGAAAATTTTTTGAATTCTCCTAAATTTTGTATAAATTGTGATTTATATGTTTTTGGTTAAAATACCGGCCAATTTTTTAAAGAAAAATTACCACAAAAAAATTAGCTCGAAAAACATTATGAATAATTAAAATAAAATCAACACTTGGTCATTTATTTGAGTCACTGCATGTACATACATACATACATACGCGTACCTACCATATCATTTGCATCGTATTATTT
>NW_016192982.1:0-3352 GCF_001687245.7 Rhagoletis zephyria | reverse complement strand
TTGAGGCAGCAAAACTGACGAGTGGGTTGATGGCGGCGGGGTTTTGTACAAAAACTATGGCACGTACAATACTCAATTTATATATCAATAAATATACCGCCGACGTAAGTATGTAAGTAAATTTACATTACGAAACATGAAACGAAACCAACGATTAGGGCAAAATTCCACGATTTATGCGTTTTTTAGTTTCGTCTGAAGAAATACAGCATTTCGTCCGAACNATATTCTTCCCCCAATACATGTACTTGTAGGTACTTACAGTTTCGTCCAAAGAATTCACGGAATTTTGTTCTGCAAGACTGCAATCCATATTCCAACAAAACAAAATACCAAAAACCACCGAGTGCTTGTGAGATGTTGTGTTTGTTATAATCGTTGAGGCAGCAAAACTGACGAGTGGGTTGATGGCGGCGGGGTTTTGTACTAAAACTATGGCACGTACAATACTCTATTTATGTATCAATAAATATACCGCCGACGTATGTAAGTAAGTAAATTTACATTACGAAACATGAAACGAAACCAACGATTAGGCCAAAATTCCACGATTTATGCGTTTTTTAGTTTCGTCTGAAGAAATACAGCATTTCGTCCGTCTTCATTTTCATTGTGCACACACAAATTATCGTTAAATCCAATTTAATTGCACACACTGCACTTTTACTGGCTACTTGCTACTTCTTACGCTATGCAGTTCATATCAACCAGTCAGTCAGTCACAGCTGGGCTTCGCGTATCCGGCAGAAGAGTTGGGACAGGGTGCCGCTATTGCGTGGGTGGCGCAGGTATTACTTGCAGTGCCACTTATCGCTATGCCGCTATAAGCAAACGGCGGCTACACAACACTACTGACATATGTAAGTACATACATACACACATGAATACATATGCATGTGTGTATGAAAGTGTGTATTCATGCGAGTTTTTCGGTTCCGTTTCGTTTGTGCAACTACTAATTTCCTACGCCGCTGCCTACGCATACATTTGAATATACTTATGTATACTTGTAAAAACACACCNACGATTTATGCGTTTTTTAGTTTCGTCTGAAGAAATACAGCATTTCGTCCGAACTCATTTTCATTGTGCACACACAAATTATCGTTAAATCCAATTTAATTGCACACACTGCACTTTTACTGGCTACTTGCTACTTCTTACGCTATGCAGTTCATATCAACCAGTCAGTCAGTCACAGCTGGGCTTCGCGTATCCGGCAGAAGAGTTGGGACAGGGTGCCGCTATTGCGTGGGTGGCGCAGGTATTACTTGCAGTGCCACTTATCGCTATGCCGCTATAACCAAACGGCGGCTACACAGCACTACTGACATATGTATGTACATACATCCACACATGAATACATATGCATATGTGTATGAAAGTGTGTATTCATGCGAGTTTTTCGGTTCCGTTTCTTTTGTGCAACTACTAATTTCCTACGCCGCTGCCTACGCATACATTTGTATATACTTATGTATACTTGTAAAAACACACACACGCAAATAAACGTTTACAGTCTGGCATACACTTAAGTACTTAAAAATGCAATAGTGGATTTAATTTTGTAATTTCCTTGTTTTTCGTCTGCACTTTAATGTTATTTTTTTTCACACATTTATGTGCCGCAGTTCCCGTTGCTGTTGGCAGCACTTTTTTGGGTGTAGTTCGTCGTCTATTTGTATATGTTTGCTTTTGCCTTTTCTTTATCCTACTCTAGCTCAATATACTTTTTACTTTTGCCATTTATCTCTCGTATTCGGCANAAAATGCAATAGTGGATTTAATTTTGTAATTTCCTTGTTTTTCGTCTGCACTTTAATGTTATTTTTTTCACACATTTATGTGCCGCTGTTCCCGTTGCTGTTGGCAGCACTTTTTTGGGTGTAGTTCGTCGTCTATTTGTATATGTTTGCTTTAGCCTTTTCTTTATCCTACTCTAGCTCAATATACTTTTTACTTTTGCCATTTATCTCTCGTATTCGGCGCATATGTATATATATTCATAAATGCATTCTTCTTCTCCTTCTTCCGCTTTATTTAACTGGCGTTCTTCACTCGTTCTTCGTCGACTTGTTCGTGGCTCACCCTCCCACTCTCTCTTCTGCGATTTCTACTCCAATCGACCACAATGTACTCGTACTACAGCAAGGTCCCCCGTTCAACTTTATCTTTGCTTACTATACAACAACATACATATATTGCACTGCTTCCTCTTCTTCGAACTCCCACTCAGCTGCAATTCACTTCACTCGCCGCTGTCGTGCTTGACGTCGTTATCGTTGTCGTTGCCGTCACCGTCGCCTTTATCGTTTACGCACTTCCACTTCACTGTGTGGCGCGTCCCGCATGCCTCACTGCACTTTTCCCACCCACTAATTTCTACTCTTTACGCTTCGCACTCTATTTCCTTCCTTTTCCTGCTTTAGCAGCAAAGCTACAGACTTCTAAAAAAAATTTTAAATTTTTTCGCACCTTTTTGTTAAAATTTCCTAAATTTTCTTTACTCTCAGGTGCACACAGTGCTACAACTACACAAATTTTAGTAAGATCCAATTGGTATTTATTAATTTTGTCAAATAATTTGTAATTGAAAATTTTCACTGAAAAATTTATGATTCAGCCGAACGCGATGGTGTCTGTATGAGAACGAACAATAGTTTGGAAGTTAAACGAGCTGTCCGAGCAAAAACCGCCGCCCCCACAAGCGCTGCACAAGAACTGAATAACCAGAAAAAGGAGAAATGGAAGTGGAGTAACATCCGTTGACAGCAATGGCAGCAGTGTAAGCTGTGTTAAATATCATTTACTCTGCGCGATAAGCTTTGTTTAGCTGGCGCTACATGTCCGCGATGGCACTAAACAACGCCGGAAGCTTCCATATACGGTAACTTGCCGCTGCTTGCTTTCCTTTTCAACTTAATTCTGAGAATTTGTGGGTATAAGCAGGTTTGTGTTGGTTTTTGGTTTGTTTGGTGAAGCGCCAACAGCCACAGCTACAAAAACCTGATAATGTTCTCCGAATTTGGATATACGGTGTCATTGAACTAAATCACTTAATTATTTTGGCACATGTTATTGCCGTTCTCCAAAATATTTGGAATTGGACTGCCTATGTGACGATTTCAAGCGGAAGCCACTAGCACAGAAGCAAAACTGCTAATGATGTCGCTTTTTTGGAAATTACGAACATTAAAAAGCAAATTTGAAAAATTTATGTGAGGCTGGTTTCAAGCTTCATAGTTGGACAAATAAGAACTACGGCCGCTGTAGCCGAGTGGTTAGAGGTGCGTTTTATTACTCCAAAGGACCTGGGGTTGAGCCCTGGTCAAAGCAATATCGATAAAAAAAA
>NW_016192981.1:0-3352 GCF_001687245.7 Rhagoletis zephyria | reverse complement strand
AAGAAGAAGGTCGAGGCAGCGGCGGTGGTGACCGGCCATCACCCCCGCCGCCGCCCTCTTTAATCATCTCAATGAAGGTGACTTCCTGAGAAAAAAGAAAAAGAAGAAGAAGAAGGTAACAAGTATTAGCCTTTTAAAGTACAAACTGTTCATTTCAAACACACTAACCCGTTTTCGCTTCTGTCCCACCAGGTTGAGTGGGCGTGGGTGATAGCTGCCAGCTGAGGGTGATGACGACGAGGAGGAGGAAAAGGACGAAAAGTGGGCGGTGTTTACCACTGATCGGTGTGCTTGATTGTAATAAAGTTGGGACTGCTGCTGCTGCTGCTGCTGCTGTTGGGTTTTCATCAG
The DNA here is from genome assembly GCF_001687245.7 of Rhagoletis zephyria. Classification (NCBI taxonomy): domain Eukaryota; kingdom Metazoa; phylum Arthropoda; class Insecta; order Diptera; family Tephritidae; genus Rhagoletis; species Rhagoletis zephyria. The sequence continues at coordinate 3,001 of NW_016192981.1, read as the reverse complement.
CTTCGGATAGCCGGGAATAGGCTCATTGGCGGCCGGTTTCACCTTTTGCGTGCCACTGGTAGAGGGAATGCTCCGCCAGAGCTCTTCATCATCATCGTTATCGTTGTCGTCCAGCAGCATTTCTACCTCCTTTCCACTCCCATTCTCATTGTCATTGTCATTTTTAGCATTGTCATCATCACCTCGAGATTTGCCTTCTTTTTGCCCTGCAGATATTTGCAGTCCATTGTCAGTTTTCGGTATTTTGCTACTCTTGACTGGACAGTGGGCTTTTGAACTTCCACCACCACCACTACCACCTCCTCCTCCCTTTTTGGACACCTTAGTGAGTGAGGCCTCCTGTGCGGACATCTTCAGCACCATCTCCATGGTCGCCTCGTCGTCCTCGTAGTACAGCGGCGGCGGCGGCGACGACGACCCTGAACCGATGCTAATGTTGTCCATCTTGCTCCAGCGCTGCGGCTGGTGGAAGGGCCTCTTCATGGGCGCCTTCCCTGATACTCGCTTCTCGGGCTGATTGGCCGAAGATGAGGCGGAAGAGGAAGCTGCTGCAGAGGATGAAGAAGCAGCAGCAGCTCCAGCGGTTGCAGCAGCTGAAGCCGAGGTTGCATCAACGTAGTTGGTAAAGGGCTTATAAGGTGGAGGTTGGGCAGCAGAAGTAGCAACAGCAGCAGTTGATGATGACGACGACGATGCTCCTGGAGCTGCAACTTGTGCCGTCGATTTGCCACCATCATTTGATGCATCTTTAGTACCGTTCTTAGTACCATTTTCTGCAGCTACCTCCTGAACGTCCTGAACTTTTTCTGCGCCGCCACCAACGCCGGCACTGGAAATNCCTGAGCGTCCTGAACTTTTTCTGCGCCGCCACCAACGCCGGCACTGGAAATGAGGCTGAGCGTGGAGGCGGCGGCCAGGGCAAGTGCATCCGCCCTACTTTCTCCCTCTGCGGCCAACTTGCTGAAGAAGCGGGTGATTCGACTGTTGCGAGCCTCTAACTCCGCCGCCGACAGCGCTGACTCGGAGGAGTTTGAGGAGTTTGGCAGAGGTGCCGTGGTCAGCGGACTGTTTGGGTTGAAGGAGGCGGCGCCGCCAAAGACGGGAGCTGTCCCTTTTTTGCTTGGAGATGTCGCCGTTGCCGCCGGTTCAGTTGTACTTCCGGTGTCACCACCACCACCACCACCACCACCACCACCGGAAGTGCTACCGTCCACGCCCATCGCCTCGGTGATGAGTCCACTGAGGAAGGAGGAGGAGAAGGCGGAGAGGCCAGCCTTTGCGGAGCCATTGCTGCGCAGAAAGGAAAAGGACGATCCGCCGGCGGAGTTGGAGGAGGAGGAGTTGCCGTCCTCCTCCAGCTCAAAGTTTTTTCCGCCCAGTGTGCCGACGAAGGAGGACACCGGCGGGAGGGAGTGGCACGGCTGACGAGCCGCCTGCAGCTTGGCTCGCTCCAGAAAGGACAGCGTCTGACCGCTGTCCTCGCCGTTGTTTCCACTGTTTCCGCTTTTTCCGTTTCCGTTTTCAGCTGCTGTTTTGGAAATTGGCTGCTCATCCTGTTCTGAATCTGATTGCAGCAGCGCCGTCAGTGAGGAGTGCTCCTTCTTCTGGGTGGCGCCAGAATTGCCGCCGTTCTCTTGAGAGGCAGTCCTCCTGCTGTGGTTGATGTTGCTCAGCACTGAAGTGGACGGCCTCAGAAAGGAGGACAGTGTTCGTGGATTCGGCTAAACGAAGGTGAAAAAGCAAAAATTGTAATATCAAATAAAATACAAGTGGATGATCATTACGTTTAGAAATGATCCGGTGGTGTAGCCATTCGCCTCTTCCTCTTCTTGACAGGTATTCGTGGTAGCAGTGGCAGCACTGGATGCTGCCGCCGAGCACTTCATCTTGGCCGCCCTCTCCTCGATGTCCTCCATGATGGCTCGCTGCAGCTCCAGCTTTTCCTGCATTTCCGTTGCACTGGCAAGCACATGCAGGCGGCTGTTTCGCTCAGCGCCTTTAGTCAGGAAAGGACTGACCACTTCCTTAAATCCTCGGCCGACAGAGCCAAATGGCTAGGATAAAATAAGAAATTGAACAAGATGTTACCATAATGTCATCATGTTAGATACACTTACATTGATCTGATCGGCATTTCCCAGCGATGAGAGAATATTGGGCACCACGTGATTGCTAATGTGGGCCTTGCTAATGTGGTCGTCGTCGTCGTCATCAGAGTCCAGGAATGAAACTCTTCGACTTTTTGCCGTCGCCTCTACTGATTTGCTGCCATTTGCAATAATACAGCCCTTTTGCTGATTTCGAACACTTTCCTGCTTCCTTCCCTTTTCAAACATCTTCCCAATGGTTGAAGTAGTGGCTCCGGTCATCTCATCAGGACTGCTGCCATTTGAGTTCATAGACAACTTTTGGGCAAGTTCTTGTAGCTAAAAAAGAGAGGTAAAACTGTTATAAACAAACAATTTTATTCTCAAAAAATNGAGTTCATAGACAACTTTTGGGCAAGTTCTTGTAGCTAAAAAAGAGAGGTAAAGTTGTTGTAAACAAACATTTTTTATCAAAAAAAGGCAAAAGGACAAACCTCGTCTGTTGAGTTAGTGGGCAAACTTTTGGCCGCTTCAAAGGAAACAATCTTCAGCATGGGTAAGCACATTTTAGAAACTTCTGACTTGCCGCCTTCAACAGTAATATTAGCATCACTTTCTTTCTTTCCATCAGCTAGAAACTGCTTAATTGCACTGATCAACGACTGAATTGAGGCCGTTTCCACTTGACACCTCGGCTCTCCGTCTCGGTCTTCAGACTTTTTGGGCAACAGCGCAAAGGGATCGTTTGTGGAGGTGGTAAACTCCTTTGAGCTTCTGAGCTCTTGATCCTCTTTCTTCTCCTTAAAGGAACCGATCATCGTCGTCGTTGTTGTTGTTGTTTCTGTTGTTGTAGTTTTGTTAAAGTTAGATTCGTTAAATGGGCGAGAACTGATAAGGGCTGCTGGAGCAGTCTG
>NW_016192980.1:0-3352 GCF_001687245.7 Rhagoletis zephyria | reverse complement strand
ACTACCTTCCGGGGCACTGCCTTCACCACTTGGACCACTGACTTCTTCGTGGCTGGCTCTCCCTCCTCCTCGGAGCTGTCCTCCGAGTCGTCGCTCGAGTACTGAGCCGGCTTGTTCATTGCCACAGCGGCAGCAGTGGACTTTTGAGTCGCTGGTTTTTTAGCCATTTGCTGAAATGAAGGAGGAAGAAGAACAATTTTATGAGAAGTTGATGATGATGAGGAGGAACACACGTGAGAAGAGACAGAAAGAGAAATGGAAAGGGAATCCTCACCAGAACAGCGCAGCGCAGAGAGCACGTTTTCAGCAGCAGGCACGACAGCGTGCTCTCCGTGTGCGCAAGCCTGTAAACACGTTGAGGAGCGCGTGGAGAAAAGCGGCCCGCTTTTGGGCGGCCACTGCACTGCCAACGAGAGGGATCATCAGCCAGTCCATCACCTTCACACTGCTACAAGAAAGCCCAAAAGGTGGACCACTTTCCCCGATCAGCAGACTGGTGGGGGCGTTCATAGAGTATAGGGCAGNAAAACTAAAAAAGATCGAGTTTTTAGTATGCAAGTATCGTTTTTTAGGATGAAGAAAAATGCATTGTGACTAACTAAAGTAAGCATAAACTTTTTAACTTTAAGTTTTGTACTTTAAAGATTTGATTACACTATTGTAAAGAAGACATTCTGGGGATTCTAGTGTTCAANGCCACAGCGGCAGCAGTGGACTTTTGAGTCGCTGGTTTTTTAGCCATTTGCTGAAATGAAGGAGGAAGAAGAACAATTTTATGAGAAGTTGATGATGATGAGGAGGAACACACGTGAGAAGAGACAGAAAGAGAAATGGAAAGGGAATCCTCACCAGAACAGCGCAGCGCAGAGAGCACGTTTTCAGCAGCAGGCACGACAGCGTGCTCTCCGTGTGCGCAAGCCTGTAAACACGTTGAGGAGCGCGTGGAGAAAAGCGGCCCGCTTTTGGGCGGCCACTGCACTGCCAACGAGAGGGATCATCAGCCAGTCCATCACCTTCACACTGCTACAAGAAAGCCCAAAAGGTGGACCACTTTCCCCGATCAGCAGACTGGTGGGGGCGTTCATAGAGTATAGGGCAGGAGTGCGCGAAATAGAACTTCTTTCGCTCAAAATTCTCTGGGCGCTTCGTCATCTTGGAAGATCAAGTTTCAAAAAAAGAAATGGTTCATCTTCAACTTCTGGTCCTGGTTTTGGGGATTCTTCACCCCCAAGGACGAGTGGTAGAGGGAGGCCAGGCGACGGACGACCTGCTCGCCTACCTCTCCGGGAGTTTGGACGCTGGAGTTCCAAGATCATCTTTACCTGAAAATAACCTGCTGGAGCGCCTCTCCGCCAACGAATGGCTCTTCGCCCTGCTCGCCGCCCTCGTCCTCAACCTTTCGCTGCTCCTCTTCAGCTCCTTCTTCATCGACCGGCGCCGCTTTGCAGTCACCTTTGCGGCGCTGGTCAACTCGCGAGAGCTCTTCACTGGGCTTCTACTTTCCAGCGGCTGGCCGCTACAGTTGAAGTAAATTTGAAGAGGAGAGCTTTGTTTCTGGTTTTCTGATCAACCCTTTACTCCTGATCTCCTCAGAATGCTCAACGCCGCCCCGCTCAAGACCATTCTCCGCCTTCGCCGACCGCCGATGACGCAATCGCAGGTCACCCGTCTGCTGGCCGTCTTTGAGCAGTACGAGCGAAACCTCGAAGAGCAGGACAATCCGACCGTTCTCTTCTGGCTGCGCTTCAAGCTGACCATCCAAGAGCAGAACTTCGCCACCGCCCTCCTCCGCGTCCCCCTCTACAGCGACTACGNGAATCCAAATCCTCATCCTCCTTCTCCTTCTTGAAATTCAAAACAACATAGTTTACCCAAAAAAAGTTTGTTTGGCCAAGGCTCTGTTTATCCACCATTTGGGAAAGTTGAAAAAAAGTTGATGAGTTACTACTATTGAGANAGAGCAGAACTTCGCCACCGCCCTCCTCCGCGTCCCCCTCTACAGCGACTACGAGCTGACGACGATGGTGAGGCGGGCTCGCGCCAAGCTGCACTTCATCGAAAAGCTCGAGCAGCAGCCAAAGATGAATCAGAGAGGTCGTCGTCCACAGTCGAGCATCACCATCTCCGCCGTCTCCTCCGTCAGCGAGCGGCAGCAGTCCAAGTTCGAGGAGATCTGGACCAAGTTGGAGGCGTCGGTGAAGAACCAGGTGGATCCGAATCCTCCTCCTCTTAAAAATCCAATACAGTAGCTCACAGAAAGGTTTGTTTGGCCAAGGCTCTGTTTATCCACATTATTTGGGGAAGTTGAAAAAAAAAGTTGATGAGTTATCCACTACTATTGAGGATGAAAGAGGTTCGAAAAAGAAGTGGTTTGTGTCTGTGCCTAAAATGTTATGTCAGAAGAGAGAGAAGTCCATGTTGCTGCAGTTTCATCATCATTTTCAGTCATCATCATCGTCATCATCATCATCGCCACCCTCCTCGCCGTACGGATTGGCGTAGCTGCTGGGCATGATCCGCTCGTCATTGCTCAGATTGGAGTCCTCCGACTCGGAGCCGGCCGCCGTCGGGTCCACCTTGGCGTAGTCGTCATTGTCACCATCACCACCAATCGACTGGTGCTCCTGCAGAAACTGCTGCTGCTGAGCGTAGATGGCCGCGTAGTCCACGTCCTCGTCCTCATCTCGGCCGTTTCCAAAGCCATCTTCCTGGTCTTCATTCGCTGCTGCTGCTGCTGCTGCTGCTGAGGTGGACGCCGGTGGCGGCGGCGGCGGAGGCGTGGGAATCGCATCGTCTACAGAAGATTAAAAAGGTAAGTGAAATGTTTTCTATCCTAACACATCAGTGCCTCTTACCTCCTCCTCGCCCACTTCGCTCTCGATCCCGACGACCACCACTTCCACTACCGCTTCGGTGTTTGCCGCTGCTGCGCTCCTTTGAACGAGAACGCTTACGACTTCGCTTCGAGGAGCTTTCACCGCCGTCACCCTTCGCCGCCGCCTCTCGAGAGCCACTTCGACGGCGACTGGTCTTTCGCTCCTCTCTTCCTCCTCGGTCTCTGCTTCCTCCCCTTCCTCCTCCTCGATTACCACGATCACCTCCTCCTCCTCCTCCTCGATCATCACGACCACCTCTAAAGCCGTCCGCCTCTCGGTCTCTGTTGCCTCGATTGCCCCTCGAGGTGGTGGCGGTAATGGAGCGGTCGGTGCCGATGTAGCTGAAGAGGAGAAGAGAAAGAAAGAAAATCAAAATCAAAACACGTTCTCCAAAACAAAAACTCCCAAACCCTCTCTTACCTCGCAATCCGCCGCTCCAGCACCTCAGCTCGCCGTCGTCCGTAGAGCTCACGACG
>NW_016192979.1:0-3353 GCF_001687245.7 Rhagoletis zephyria | reverse complement strand
TACATACGTATCTCGTTACATCCGCATCGGCTAATACATAGCAATTCACGTTTTTGTGGACAAGTTTTTTCGTGAGTTTTCGTGTTTGGAAAAAGTGAAAGAAGATTGCATTGAAAAATGTTTCTCTTCCTCAGCTATAGGCATTTTTTGGCAATCAGCTGATACTGTTTTTACTTAGAAAGCTTAACGATGCTCAGTACGAGACAGAACATGAGCAACGTTTTGGCTTGATATGCCTTAAAATAATAAATATTCGTAAGAACTGAATTTGATTTTTTAAAGAGGTGACACCTTCTTCAATGTTGTGGTAAAGCTTCCTTAAACTTCTTTCGTTTATCATCCTCATTACAATATTTCATTAAAAATAATTTCAAAATATTTTCAAAAGAAACCCATTTCCAAGCTTCGTTTGACATCAATATTGATTAAAGTTAATAAGACCTTTAGAAACGTGGCACCCCTTTTATAAATACGTTCGAAATAAAAATAAAAATAAAAATAAAAACTTTTAACAACAATTTCTTAAAACTTCTCAAAAAAATGCAATTTGACTTTTAAACAGTTGGAAACGCTCTTCAAAATATTTCCAAAATACCTATAGCTCTCGTAAACATTTTGCATATTCTAAAACTTCATTCAACTTGTTTGTAAAATTGAATTTAAGTTTTTAAATTGGCGGCAATTTTCCTAAAAAGCTTTTCTTTTGAAAAACAGCTTTTTTGAATTTTGTAAAATATATTTTCGCGAAAAAAGGTTCCTTTAAATCTTGTTCCTTTCGCATCTACTATATTGTGAAAATCCGCTGAACTTATAATTTAAATTTAACTTCCCAAGCAGGTGGCGCCCCTATTAAAAATTTTAATTTATGTTAATCCTGCTAGTAAGCTATCACTATGCCAAGTTTATTCGCTCACTCGCTCCCGAAATTTCATATTTATAATATTAGTAGTATTTCATTTAACTTTTCACTTAAATTAATTTTAAATTCTTAAACTGCCGGAAATGATCGTCAAGAAGATTTTCAAAATATATGCAGCTTTCTTAAAAATCCTACTTGTAATTTATATTTGTTTTACCTTTCTCAGCAGATGGCAACAATCTTTTAAAAATATTTTGGAAAAAAAGTTTTTTTGCAACTCTGTTGTTGTACATCCATACCAAATTATTTCATTTAAATACTTTACCTAACATTTTATTTAAATTTATATTACCATTTTGAACAGGTAGCAACAATTTTCAAATATATTTCAGCAATAAAGTTTTGTTACAACTCTGTCGTCGCACACTCAAACCAAAATATTTCTTTTGAATTGTTAACTAAATTGATTTTGAATTTCTGAACAGGTGGCAGCCCCCTTTAAAACTATTTTCGAAATAAGGCTTTCTGAAATCTTCCTAACTTTATACCCACACTAAAAAGTTGACTGTTGACTTGTTATTTAAATTGGTTTTAGCCTTCCAAATAGGTGGCAACCCCCTAAAACTATATGTTTGAAATAAATCGTTTTCGAGCACCCTTAACAATCCTATTGTTATGATATTTTTTTCCGCGTACTAATTAATTGACGTTATGTTTTTTAACAGGTGGCAACCCACTCAAAACTTAAAAAATTTTGGAACCTCTTTTCTTTGGCATATACATTGTTGGTATATTTTATTTAACTAAGAACTTAAGTTTGGATGGGACGTGACCCCCCCCCCTTGCCGGAATGAAATATACTGTGCGCCCTATTCGCAGACCTACCAAATATACACAAAAATTTCATAAAAATCGGTCAAGCGATTTCGGAGGATTTCGACCACAAACACCGTGACACCAGACTTTTATATATATAAGATCTTGTCTATAGCCTATCTGTGTAAAAAAATTCATTGAAAAACATATATCCAGACGTCTTAGCGTGAAAGAGCAACAAATATAAATACTCACATTTCAGATTTACAATATTATTTATATTGAATTATTTATATTGAAAAGGCGACTAGTCAAATCTTCATACCCGTTTCAGTACAAAGGGGTAAGTCGCCTCGTTTTTTGCTGCCGGATTAAACCCAACTTGTCTCATTTTTCGTACACATCTCTGACTATTTTCTTATTTTTTCAGGTGAACTGCTGGTTAGGAACGCCATGCAATCCAATGGTTAATTTATGATCATATTCCCGCGGACACAATGACCTAATCTGAATGTAGGTATGTATCCACACATACGATATATGCCAATCGGCATTCCAAATACAACATCCTCATTAAAAGATATAAAATCTGCTCTATGTAAAAGAAATTCTTAACAAATTGTTCATTAAAAATCTTATCGCATTTAAATAAAAACGAAACTCTTCACCATAACTAAAGCGAAAGCTTAATAAAAAGTTAAAGGGGAAAAAGAATTCAATATTTAGGAAAAAACGCGCTTATGGCTGTAGCAAGTAAATATAATTTGTAGGAGCCCCAGCAGTTTCGACCAAATTAAATGTTAAGCGCTGAGCTATAAAAAGGCACAACCCACAGAACAGAGAAGAATTCTCTTACAGCACTTTTGCACAAATATTATGGCAATGCAGCTTACACACATAAATGCATATCAAAGTGGTCATACATACATAGGTTCAATTTCATATGAGTATAAGTATATATGTACGTACATGCATACACACTTTGCATTCACAATCAATTCATACTTCTCGTTGGGCTTATCCGTTGCTCCATTTGACTGCCTTTCTATACATCTATCATCTTTTTTGGCTGTCATTTAGGTTGTTTAGATTGTAGAGGTAGGAAACTATCGATAGTGTCGATAGCGCTGCAGTCAGAATAAAATTTGAGAATCTATGCTCATTAAATTCGCATTAGCTTTTGATATGTACGAGAAGTCAGTGAATCTGAAGATAACAATGAGAACTAACAAGGGCAGCGATTTCTGTGATGTTTTAATAGGTGGGCTGGAGCAAAGGTTATACAAGCCGATCACCGATCAATGACAAGAATAGCGCTTTAGAAAGGATGGATTCAAATTCAATCACAGTGTGTCAGCAGCTGCCAAAATAGTAGAAGATAGGTTGNAATTTTTTAGAATGCCCGGATAACCTTATAGTCAGTTGGAAGAACAGTTGATTCTATAAGGCTCTACTCGTGGACTGTGCTCTTATAAGAGTTGTATAAAGCTCGAATAAAGACCATCTATTCTAAAAGGGTTTATTTGGCTGCAGATTAGGCTGGGTTAATTTTGATTTTATTTTTATTAAGTCGCACGGTATTTCCTGATTCTGCAGATAATTCTAAGAGAAAGTATAGAAGAAACCATTGGTCGGAATTGAGTTTCGAGCTTGCGCGTTTTTAAATGAAAAAATTCCT
>NW_016192978.1:0-3353 GCF_001687245.7 Rhagoletis zephyria | reverse complement strand
TACAACAGCACAGACGAGTGTAAATATGTATACACAAATGTGCATTTTAAACATATACATATAAGTAGCACTAATTACACACCCACCAATGCAACGCTAGGAAAAAGTCAGCCGCTGGCAGTCAAAACTAGAAGCTCGCGAAAGCTGGACGACGGGCGCCAAAAGATTGAGAATTTTATTATTCTTAATCTGAAAGACACAAAGCTACCAAACGCTTTATTAGTACATACATATTTATGAATTTTCGTACATAGTTTGAGTACAAAAACAGTGAAAATTTTATTATATTTCGATCTAAAAAAATAAAAATTTTAGTATAGAATGCCACCTGCCAAGCCTCCTAAAGTCGTAACTGCAACAGTGCCGCTATTGACACGCGCGCATTGTGAGAAAATATTAGCGAAGGCCTGTGGCACAGAATCGAATTTGCAGCTAAAAGAATTCACCTTGAAGCCGGCTATTTATACGAGCGGCTTTCTCGGCGAATATTATCATTTGTTGGTGTGTTTTAGCGCTGCTGCTGCTGCTGGTGCTGCTGGTGCTGCGAATGAAAACGAAAATGTAAGTTGCTGTTTGTGCGATAAGTGTGGCATGTTTTCAGGCGCTGAATATATTTCTGTTGTTAATTACATATTTATTTATTACATTGTTTATTGTTTGAACGCAGCTGGCTAATAGGCGCGATTTGCAAGAGCTGCGCGCATTCGTCAAGCGAGTACCTCAGGCAAGTGTGGAGCCAGAGAAGGAGGCGATATTTCGCAAGGAAGCTGCTTTGTATGGGACGCTTTTGGAGCGTTTGCGAAATTATTGTAAGTATATAAGGGCAAAGGCATACGTAGATGGAACGCATGTTGAATAATATTTATTGGCCCTTGCATACGCACATACACCACATTGCATTACTCATACGTTCTGCCACCAGTGAACAGCACGGCGTATGAGCGATTCTGTGGAGTGTAAGCCAAGCCGAAGATGAAGTCGAAGCGGAAGTTGAAGACAAGGACGAAAAATAATGCCGTAGTAAACAAATGCGATAAAAAAAAAACGTATGCAAAAATCATTGATTTACGGCTAGTTCAGGCACACGGTGGCAAGCGTAGACGAAGATGAGGATGTTGTGTATGCTGCCAAATGGAAGCAATTAACCTTCTGCTTCGAGATGAAGGTCTCCATCTTAAGCCTTGCTTTCAATTGTAGTTAACTTCTGATTTTTATTATATAGTTTTTCGTTGTTTGAGCTCCGAAAATTCCTGATAAAATCTATGAAAATCCTAAAAAAAAACTTCAGCAAGATAAAAGCAAACTAAACTAACAAAAATTCCCAAAGATCTTAAAAATTAAATGAACGAAAATTTCCATAAAGGCAAAAAATCCTAAAATAATAAAGAAAAGTTCCGATAAATCCCGAAAGAGCCTGAAAACTACTGAATGTTTACGAATTTGCACGAAAAGTCCCAAAAAAATTTCAAATTGCCCTGTGATACATTTTAGGCAGACATGCCACTCGTTTTTGTGATTTTTCCTTTTTTAACAATGCCAGTATAAGTATTTATCAGTGTTGCCATCGGGTTGGCCTTACCATTTTTATCGATATTTTTATATAATATTTATCGATTTTTATCAATTGATTTGTCAATATTGTTATCGATACCAATTTTGTTCTCGTAACCAACACCAATATTGATACCTGGTTGTTGTATGATTGTTATCGTGATATAGGCCATTATTGCTATCAATATGGTGGTTATCGTCGCTTTATCGCAATAGTATTATTTTAATTCTCCTTATTTTTTTTTAGCCACTGTTGCCTGGTCGCCGCACTGTTTCTATACCCGCGATGACATCATTGTGCTCGAGCAGTTGGATGAGCGCAACTACGCTCTCTGCTCAGAAACCGTGGACGTTCTCAGCGAACACTACATGCGCTCGGTGCTACGCGGCCTCGCAGCTCAACATGCATCCTGTTTCACACTCGAAACCAAAGAGGGCATCTGCATCGGTGACGCCTACCCGCAATTGCAAGAGGAGATCACCGTATCGGCGCAGGTGCCTTGGTACACCACTGGTTTGCGTGCCATACTCGCCGTCGCGAAGTCGCAATTGGTGTCGCAATCAAGCGGCGTACGGGCAGAAATTGAAAGTCGCCTTGCTTCGGCTGCCGAAAGCGTCTACGAAATGACAAATCGCTCATCCAAGTACCGGAATGTGCTTTGTCATCGCGATATTTGGCGTGGGAATATATTTTACAGCAGCGTTGCTACTTCGTCGGATACAAACGCAAACGAGCGTTCTGTCATCTTTGTGGACTATCAGACTGCGCGCTACTGTCCGCCAGCTATCGATGTAATCTTCGCTCTTTTCATGAATCTTGATAAGTCCACAAGAAAGTCGAAAGAAGGGGAATACCTGCTACACTATTATGATTGTCTGGAGCGGGATTTGAGTTCGAAGGGCTTGGTAGCAGCGGATCATCTTACTTACTCTGAGTTGCTTGCTTCGTATGAGGAACTCCAGCTGTTCGGTTTGTTCTATAGGGCAATTGCCACAACCATCGTGAAAGTTCCCCGGCAGTACGTGACCAATGATTATGTCCATGTGGAACGTACCGAAGCGGTGTTTAAGCTGATGGAAAGCCAACCTCAGTTTCGGGAGTATTTAGAAGAGTGTATTCAAGAAATTTTGGAATTCCTAATTGCTCAAAATGCAAAATAGAATTTAAGGCTGATTTTTTTTTTTTTAGCTTCCGACCAAAGATTTGAAACAATTAAATATTTGCAAATATACGCATGACTTTCTATACAAAAACCTAGTGGAACATTCATTTTTCAAACACTTTGGTATAAATAAGCTAATAAGCTAATAGGCGAAGCTTTCAAAGCATCGTCTGGTAGTGGACTTTCTTTAAAAGCTTTTATTTAACATGCTTTGTATGTGTGTATGTCTGTTTGTGAGTATGTTTTTTAGGTCAGATTTTGCCATACATTTTTGGCAATTTTCCCGGCGACCTTGAAACCAAGCTCATAGCTGGATGAAAATGCAGTATGGAATATTAATCAAACCCTTATTTATAGTCCCATTTGGTTCATACATCTCGACGCGGGGGCCGATATATTTCATAAACCGGCCTGATTTAGTTTATATTTAGAATACACATACATATATTACCCAAATGAAAAGTTATAACTCCACAAAAAAAAAAAAAATTCCAATAGGAAGCGCAGGGGTTGAGAAAAATATATCGCCGATAGGGTGTAAAATATTTTTCTTGCTAGTCTCACATACAATTTTTTTTACAACCGCACCTAATTTTTTTCTAAGCCACCCTCGTACTAGCTGATTTTTCCCTATCAGAT
>NW_016192977.1:0-3353 GCF_001687245.7 Rhagoletis zephyria | reverse complement strand
CTCACATACGCGGTTTTGCATTATCTTGATACGCGGTTTTGTACTGTAAGCGACGAAATATAAAATGAAGGCGTCAACAAATCTTGTAAATAATCTGATGTGTTCATTACGTCGCCGATGCTCATTAGCTCTATCTCAAACTCTATCGGATATACTTTGGCTTATCCAGCCAAAGAAAACTGTCAACGACATTTAACTAAACAGATGATATACCTATGTATGTATGTATGTACATAAGCACATTGCCATTTTTGGCGGTAACTATCATGATAACTAAAATAAAAAAAAAGTGGTGTTAAACCAAGCCGGAAAACAAATAAAAGCGTTGCAAATGAAGTATGCAGAAAAAAAAGACAAGATATTTTAATACTCTTTCGCAAAAATAATAACAAACCTATTACGTACATATGTACATACATACATAAATATTTAATGTATGTTTGTTTATATTTGCTTAAATTACTAATACTGCTTTTAGCTTGGCGAAAAAACAACAACAAATATAACCGTAAAGGGCTTATCAATATTATCAGCATTGAAAAATAATGATAAGCACCTGGACGCATAAATGAATATTCCTTGTACAAATTTATTAGCTGCTGATTTTCTGTGAATATAATTTATGATGCATATTTTTGTTTTAATGTATTTAGTTGGAAAAAATATGAGTAGCTTAAATACTATATAGTAAACTCATCAAGTCCAAGGGTGAATGGGGATTAGATGTCAATATGTTTTTGGCATTATAATTTGGAGACAAATTCACTTACTGCAATCATAAAAAGTGAGTAGTTGCTGGCTAAGTAACTGCAGGCACGAGTAGTATATACAACATATCTACATATTATATCTTTTATATATATATCTTTGCCAGATCTTTGATCTCCTTGTAATTCAGATGGACTTCCACCTACATACATATATGTATATTGTGTCATTTCATGACTATCATGGAAGTTGTTGTCATATCTTCTTTCTGTGAAACGGTGTCAGGCTTTTACGAAATTAACGCTAATGAAGGCAGCTGTTACGAACAGATTTTGGTTGTGTTTTTGCGCGAGTGGTAACCGTGGTGGCAGTATAGCTCGGAACACTTTGACGACTGCAACTTCACGACGTAACGACAGCGACATCATTTTGTCGACAAATGTCGCCTTGAAGCTAGCTTCTTAAACATTTTGAAGACCTCAGCGACATAGCAAACAGCTGATTTTAAAGTTTGACATTTTGGTATATTTATTTCACAAATTGTGTATTTTTATTTAAGTAAATAAGAAAAACATGAACAATCAAGAATATGTGATTAATTTTGCGACAATTTAATTTTGCAGCACTACATCTACTCATTGTCGCCGGCAAAATTAGAAATAGATTTAATTTGGCGACGTCGACAATTGCAGTCCTGCAGCCAAGATGTCGTGCTGTCGTCAAAATAATTGTGTCCGTAAGAACGTGTGTATTTAAAATTTGACAGATGCTGCTTGTCGCTTGCTGTCGTAAAAGTGTTCCGAGCTTATAGCATCTTATGCGGGCTCGACTCTTTTGTTAAACTTCTGCTATTGAGTAGGTAGCACGATTGAGAGAATTCTATCATTCTTGGGTAGGTAGCTCAACATATTGATTCGGACATAGAAACAGAAGCTAGGAAACCAATTTATTACTTGTTCAACTGTGGAGCGCGCCGAGGGCTCACGTTGAGTTCAAAGCTAGTAGGGGAATATCCGATCTCTCTTTCGGTCGCGTCTGATTATTCCCTGCGTTTCGAATGAGTTGGCTAATAACAGTACAATCGAGGCATGGACATCGAGAAAGAACTCTTGGACTCGTGAGATTCATACCAGCTTGACGAGCATTGGGTTATCTAGGGACTCTGACAGGGCATTTTTGGAAAGTGATGGAGCGGAGACGCCCAAGTTAATTTCTTAGGAAAACAAAGCTGCGGCTCTCAAATCAAGTGGCTGTTTTTAAAAGGACCTGCATAAGCGGAATTTTAGCGCCCCAGCGTTTTCGAGGCTGTGGACTTTGGTGCGCACTTCCTTCTCGGCACTCCGTAAATTTCGCAATGGATTAGCATTAACCGCTTAACAAATATTATTATAATAACAGATTAATATTTACGGTCGCAGTTAGCCCTTATGTATGTTGGACAACCAATTAAGCCTAATCTAATCGAGCCACATTAATATAAACCTTTATATATGGCTTTGAAGGGCACTTACTTAAAATAGTAAAATTGTGTGTGTAGTAAGTGGTATAATGAAGAGCAGAAAGAAATTAAGGGGAAGTGAGGAAATGGATAATAAACGAATTTCTATACAGTGATTCAACATCAAGTTTTTTATACTGAAACATTCAGAAAAGCCTCCCATGGATCCTTTGGTGGATGCTAAAATTAAGTTTACACTGAACATTTGTAAAAAAAATGCTGATGATAGGTTTGCGGGGTTATACATATGT
The DNA here is from genome assembly GCF_001687245.7 of Rhagoletis zephyria. Lineage (NCBI taxonomy): Eukaryota > Metazoa > Arthropoda > Insecta > Diptera > Tephritidae > Rhagoletis > Rhagoletis zephyria. The sequence continues at coordinate 896 of NW_016192977.1, read as the reverse complement.
ATACACTTTTGTCTTAAAAAAAGTGAAAATGCTACAATTTTCGTGTTTTAAATATTACGAGTCAAGGGATTGCTAATATCTACCTTTTTTATTTTTTGAAAAGTAAAAAAATTAGGGCAATGAACTTATTCGTATTTAGTGCAATTTTCTCAAGAAGGCTTTATAAAACTATCTGCCTTTCAAACACATTTATTCAGAACAAAATGCATATTTAAGGGGCTAACAAATTTCAAAATTTTCTTGAGAGAACAACCCTTAATTCACTTAGGTCCCTGTTTATGCGATACATGCGTTCCTCAGAAAGCCGCACAAAAAAAATCCACATACAAAATTTCTTTACTTTCATACTTTCATGCGTTCCAGCATTTTCAAAAACCGCATAAATTCAGATACTCCGTGTAAAAGATTCTAAAAAACCGCATAAAAAATCCAGTGAGGCAATATTAGGAAAAAAAAACAATTTATTTCTTCACATCAACACTTATTATTTCATGTAAAACTGAACATTAATGAAATAAAAAAATATTATCTGTATTTTNAAAAAAAAAAAAAAAAAAAAAAAAATACCACAACAAATACATGAATTATGTAAAAATATATATAATAAGACAAATTATTAATAAGAAGCTTGGTATCTTACACACTGAAAAAAAAACTCATAAAAACTCTCAAAAAAGCAAAATCGCTACAGCGAAAAAATTGTTTGAAACCCCGCCTAAATTCAAATCCGCTTAAAAAAAAACCGCATAAAAAGAGACCTAAGTGTATATACTTACAATTTTTTGTTATTATTTAAATTTCACAAATATTTAAATCATAAACATAACACACGAAGCACACAAAAATGTGTATACGCTTAAATTACTTGCTCTTGCCAATGATGTGCTGGCGGGAAC
>NW_016192976.1:0-3353 GCF_001687245.7 Rhagoletis zephyria | reverse complement strand
CCAAAGTTATAATACCATTTCATGCTCATGAAAGGTATAAAAACTTATAAACTCATAAAACTTATAAAAAGACCCTCTTCTCAAAAATATGTTTCCACTTTTAATTTCCCTAATGTATTTTTTACTACCTGATTAAGAAGTCTCCACTTTTTGGGAACTTATAAATTTAAGCGATTACCGATTTTTTAAGTGCTAAATTCAAAAGTAACGTTCCTTAATTTTTTACTTCCAGTAATATTTTCTGTTCAAAACCAACTACTCTGATTTATTGCAAAAATCTATAACAATTGTAAACTGTTGTACTTTAATATTTAAGCATTCGATTTGTTATCTGGAAAAATAAAACTCCACTTACTGGAGACTTATATAAAAACCCGTAAACTCTCGATTTATCTTCTCCAAATATGTTTGCACTTTTCATTTTTCAAATGTGTTTTTTCTCCCATAAATAAAAAAGTCTCCACTTTTTGGAGATTTATAGATTTATCGATGGTTTAAGTAGTAAATTCTAAAGTTTCAGTCCATAAACACATATTTTTTACTTCCAGTACTCACAATATAAGACTCCATTGCTTGGAGACTTCTAAATGTATGCGTTTTATAGATTGTTCAGGAAGTTAATTCAAATCACCTAGTGTATTCTGCCATAAAAAGCAGCTTCTCTCCCTCTCCGTTCCGAGTCTGCGAAAAACTGCACAGCACCAATCAAACACAGCCGACCTCCGCCCTGTAAATTGAGCGTTAAATTGTTTCTTCTGAGAATCTAATTGTACCAGCTTTAAAGCGCGAAATAAAAGTTAAAATACATTTATATCTTCTTGGAGTAAATAAACACTGCAGTTACAACTGCATTGTTGAATTTTTTCGAAATCACAATTTCTTGGCTACTTTCTTCTGCCAAGTTGTTTACACAGACATACCCTCTACTTCGCCTCTTTATATCAAGCACAATATCTGCAATCTTTACTTCTCATTACATTCAACTTCCTGCTGCCAAAAGTTATTTTTGCAAATTTTCTCCAATTCATTCATGACCACCGTGCCACAGAGCAGAGCGATTTACAGAAATAGTTTAAGGGTTACGTTGCTGCTGCACTGCTACAGATTCGTAAAACTTTTCTAGTGCTGCTAGTTGAATTTGTTGTTTTTCCGCAGTTGGCATTCTTGCCAATAGCCATTTGGCTATTGCCACAAGAGACATTACTTTATTCTCTGTTTAAATCCTTTCTATCTGCTCGCTTGCTTGCTGTTGTTACCACCCAATAATTGTTCTGCACAATTTCGTGTGACAAATGTGGGGAAATAGTATACTTCCTGCAAAGAAAAACAAAAAATAAATACAGTATTATGGATGGCATCAGGAAAAAGTTTAATAACCGAAAGTGAAGTCGTTGAAAGGCTTGTAGTGTTGTTGTAATAGTTTAATACTTAACTTACTTATGGATGTATACTCGTATTTGCATTGTGTCCCATTGAGTTGCAGTGGCTGTAATGCTGCTTCTACACGTACTTTGTTTCCCATGTTTTGTTCCTCTTTTTATTTCATGAAAAGTTTGTCGCTTTCTCTTCAGTTGTACTTGCTGCATTTTATTCGGTTATCTTCTTCATTTCGTATTGCGGTATGTCCCTTTGTGGGTTATTGGTAGCCATCGGTTTCCCAATTGTTGTCAACAAACTAAAAATGCTCTTAAGTAATGAGTTGTCGCAACTGAATGAACCTGTTTATGAAGTAGTAGACCACAATGATACCACAAATAATGCCAGGGTATTGGGGTATGCGTAGAAACTTATGTGCCAAAGCACACTGTTTTTGGTAAAATAAGCATTTGTATTACTACTGATTTATAAACATAACTGTAGTTATAAAAAACGGAAGTCTCCACTTTTTGGAGACTTTTATGTTTGGCTTTATTGAGCTAATTTAATTAAAATCCTAATCTTTAGCTCATATTTTGCTTTTTAAAAAGTTACAATTTCTTTTAAAACGAAAGGTATTAAAACAAAGTCCGCACTTTTTGAAACTCAAATTTATACTTTCTTATTCTGTTACTATATAAAAGACTTATAAGGCCCGTTTTATTTAAACTAAAAGTTGTTAGCTCTGTATTGAGATGTTCACACGTTTCAAAAAAATAAGTCTCAACTTTTTGGAGACTTTAAAATTTTGGATTTTTCAGTTTTTAGTACTTAAAACTGATGATTTATTTTCTAAAAGGTCATAAGAAGTCTCCGTTTATAAAGATACCTTTAATTGTGTGGGTTCTCTGTATATATTCACAACAGCCTTCAAAAAGTGTCCATTTTTCAATACCAGATTTAATATCCGATTTTGCCAGCTTAAATTAATATCATACAATTTAACTTTACCAACAAGGTTGAACTAAATACATACATACATTTTAACAAATCGGTAGTCATCGCAAACGTACATACGTATGTACACATACATAACAATTTTTTTATAATAGCTTAAAAAAATCTCAAACCTAACGCAAAATAAGAAGTCTCCACTTTTTAAAAACTCAAAATGTTTACAAATTTGTGTTGAAATTAAAAAAAAAAAAATTTAGCCAAATTACCGATTTCGACAAAAATGCAAAAAGTCTCCACTTTTGTAGAGTTATGTAAAATTAGTCAATAAGCATATTTTCAAGATTTCGACTTAATTCTGAAAAAGTAAATTTTTTAAATTCATGTTTAACTTGTTTTCTTTAACTCTTGTCCAAATTGGGTCATTGTTCATCATTAATCTGTGTCCAAATTTTCCACAGCAGACATCTGTCTATTGAAATTTACGACTTTAATTACTACTTCCTTAAGCGTCTTCGACTGATTTGCATGTACATATTACAAAATAACCCTGCATTCATGACTTTGTTGTTGCAGCTTTTTTAGCTGTCGACACCTAATTTAGCCAAATTTTCATTCTTATGCAACTCTATTGAAATTGTTCTCAATGTCATAGAGAAATGGGTCGGCATACGCGCATACATACATATGTACATATGTAATTACACAAGGGTATTAGCGTGCGTCCATATGTAAATATTTCTATATTTTTATATGTATGCATTTATTTGTATTTGACAATTTGAATGCTCATACATACATATTTCCTAACTTACATATGCTTAGTACGCATAAAAGTATGTCTTCACAATCTCCGATATTACGCTTCCTCACTCACTCATACTATCAAATGTTTGCGACAGACAAAGCGTCAAATGTCGGACATTGCCTATAGGAATAATCTAAATATTGTTAGGGCGTTAAAATATCGGCAGCAGCAGTAACAGCAGTAACCACACTAGCAATCACTAGACAAAGCGAGTTAAGTGAGCACAAAAACTGTC
>NW_016192974.1:0-3353 GCF_001687245.7 Rhagoletis zephyria | reverse complement strand
AACAAAATTAATATACCCTTGTGCACAAGTGCGCTCGGGTATAATTAGCCAAGCTCCTAATTAATTCTTTGCTGCGTTCGGTTCGACTAGACAGTTAGTTAATTTATTGAATACAACAGAAAACAGGGACACCGTGACCTAGCATAACCCTGACGGCAAGATACAATTAGCATCCCTATTAAATGCTAACCATGACATGACTTGGTAGACGATTTTCTGTTGCAAAAGTGTTCAGCTGTGGAATTTTTGAAGTATTTCAGCCTTAGCCTGGCCAATGTTTTTTTCAAATTTTGATATGGCAAAAGCTGAGGGTTGAAATTGCAATGAAAATTTTGGTGCCGTCTCCATTGACAACCGCACCTGTTCTGCTCAACATCTTTGACCCGTCTGTGTGCCAGTGTACACAAATGGAATCAAACTGAGGTGATCCATTTGACCAAATCTCTCGGCTTGTGATTTCGATCTGGAATTCCCTTCAAAAACATATTTCGCTTGGCATGGAGTCAGAAATACCGCATATTTCTAAACCTGATGTTTTATCCAAAATTCCTTTGTGTCGCTTGTTCTTATGAATAGTACCATCAGACATTTGCGATTGGAAACTCCGCAAAGCTGGTAAGCTTGGACAAAAATATGCAGTGGAGTCCACGAGACCAAAATGCTCGGGTGGCTTTCCTACGGATTTTGTCTAGATCAAGGATCTTAAACACATAACATCCATCAAGTAAGCTTTGATAGTTAAAAACCTTGAAATTTTCTCTGTTCTCAGTCCTTCAAAAATTTCCAAAATTTTTAAAAAGCTTTTTATTTTAAAACTTTTGCAAAAACCGAAGATTTAATTAGAAGCGAAAGAGTAAGACTTGTACCCAGCAAATGTGTGCTTTTGACTATTTTGTAGTCTTGACAAAAAATTTAGCTTTCACAATATTAAATTGAACCTTTGCCTAACCCAAAAGTAACATTTAAATATGGGATGTATTGTTAAACACTTTTTGGTTCTGCAGAACCAAAAATGACACGGATGGTAGTACAACTAGAAGAAACCAAACCAAATTTGGCAATGGATGAGGAAAGTCGCACCACAACACATCATACTCCTACCCTGTCGGAAATACCAACAACCTAAATGAGAATTTAAATATGTGCATACATATTTATGAAGTTTCAAACAAAAAACAGCTGTTCCTTAGCACTCAAATTTTAACGTAAAATTCTTCTCAGTATTTGCAAACCAAAAGCAACATATTTGTATATAAAATCATGCAGTGTACACGATTTGAACTCGGGCGCAACCTTTTGCTGCGATGACAATCTATTCATTCATTACCATGCAACCAACTGTATTTTATCTACAACCCAATAATCGCTGCCGGCAAAAAAAAATCGTATTCGTTTTTCTTTGAAATTTGCATTTCAAATATCCAAGCTCACCGGTGTTCGCTCAGCTGTCTGTTCGCTGTGCGCCTGTCTGCGCTATTAATTGTAAGCAAAGTAAAAGCGCTGACAGCCCCGCTATTTCATATTCCAATACAACAACGGCAGAAATCAGTAGGCGATCGGCGGTAATGCACGCATGTGTCCGTATGCTGTCATTGCAATGCGCTTCGATGGCCACCGCTATGAAAATAACAACAACAAAAGAGAAAAAATATTCGTCTTCGAAACTGCAGCGGGTCTGTGGTTTTATCTGATTCTTTTTAAGCATGTCCATTGGTAATCTCAGCTACTGGTCAATGGCTTTTAAACGAGTGCTGCAGCAGTAGTTGTGTTTATTGTTATTGCTGCTGTTGTTGCTGCTTGCTCCTGAGATTGTTGTTTTTGCTTGTTAGTTGCATTGATTGAACACAATTTAAATGCCAATTAAAATTAAAGATAGGCAGTTTGATGATTACATACATACAAACATATATACATACATATAAAATGTTGATTATTCATAGGCATTATGCTTTCCTTTTAGCTAGTTTCGAATAAGCATTTTGATGCCAAAGTATTTCTATGTACACACATCACTTCCCATGCATGTCAGTTCCATTGAAAGCGGCATAAATTTCTGCATGCGTTTATTCGATCGACGGACGCGTTGTCGTCCCATAAAGTTTAATTGGCCAAATTGGTTGTGCGACCACTTGCGGCAATCTACCAACGGGGCCGTAGATCAAAAGCAATTTAAACAATTATTTTCAATATTTATTCTAATAATTATAAGTAATAGACGATAAACTAAAAAGAAGTAAAATGAGCAGTGGAAATTATTTGTGTATAGATTTTCTTGGAGTGCTTTTTACAGTGGATTCACCGGTGACCAAAGAGGCACAGCAAAAATTAGAACCGGTCAGCTAATTGCCTTGAATGCTGTCAATTGCCTGGAAGAAGGTGTGTCTTCAACGTGGTAATCTAATTGCGGTTTCACCTCTTTCGGTCAGGTTATACTCAGTGCTGTTAACTAGGAAGCGAGAGAGATTAGTGAAAAAGCCATTTACCTTTGAGCACAGCCTATCAACTCCAAAGACGGACGATAATATCAACTATGGTTAGTGCAGCACTTCAAGGAAGCTCCCTCCGGTGCCTGTGAAAGCTTAGCGGATATAGTTGACCACCTAGTAGGAATCCTTGTTTAATCCTGTCAGTCCTGTCGACTATATAGAATCAAAATTTTAGAAACATAAAACACCTGACCGCACAGTGCTTTAAAATCAATGCCAATTTTAGGTTTTCGTGAAACCTTACAATTTGTTTAAACTAGTTTTTACTATGCAACATTCATCAACAGAAAGAGGAGAATCAATCTTCCTGAAAATTGCTACTTTCTCTGCACTTTTATCTAAAAAAAATATATCAAAAATCTGTTAAGAATTGTAGCTCTACGCTATTTTGAACCCTACTCTTTGATTGTATCTTTTGGGGCTGGTTTCCTAGCTTAAGGAATTATTAGGGGCACATCGACAGCTTGAAGATTCTGGGGAGGTATGAGCAATGGCTCCCCAATGGCTCCCCAATGGCCACCTGAACTTCGCCGCTTGTGAAAGTAAGATACGCACTGGGCTTTGCCTTATCCACCGAAGGTTGCAGTATAAATTGCCGACTAACCAAAATAGCTCGCGAACCGCTTCGGGTGCGGTGAAGCATGATCAACGAATAAAATTTTCACTCTATTACAACGAAAAACATCCGATAAAGGCAGAAGATTAAAATTTCCAAATGTACATGTGTATAAATATTTCTATCAAATGCTGTTTATTAAAAATTCCTTTGCTTGCATTCAGCATTTTCTCCTAGTATTTCGCATTTGTAAATAAATAACTATTATCCCTAAGCAAAATGCATTCTCATAATTTATTTCCGTAATTTTC
>NW_016192973.1:0-3353 GCF_001687245.7 Rhagoletis zephyria | reverse complement strand
TAATCGTAATCGCAATTGTAATTAATTCAAGTTCAAGTTCATCATAACCGCATAACAATGAGCGTTCGGCTCGCGCAACCCCTTCTACGCGTATGTATGTATGTATGTAAGTATATGGGCATGTTATGCACTACTGTAGTTGGACATACTCATTCATACAGCTCACTAGTTGCATGCCGCTAAAAATTTAACATAAATTATTTATTCCTTATAACATTATGCAGATCAGTCAGCGTAATTTGGTTGCTTGGTACTTGTTTGAATGGCTGTAATGCTGGTGTAAAATATGTATGAATACATATGTATGTACATTAGACCACGTCAAAAAGATAAAAACAAAAACCTTGCGATGCGACCGTAATGATCCTCCATGAATCTCATCTCTCTAGACCGGAAACTGGACTTGAACACAGGCCCTGCGGAATGGTAGCGCGCACTGCTAACCACTATTCCACAGCGGTCGCTAATTGTTAGTTTTCGAAAATTTTTAAATCTTCCTTATTCCCCTGTAATTATATCTGTTGCATATACCCTTATGCACAAACATTAGTTCGCTTACTAAAATATTTACCAAACTATTAAAAACGAGCCGTTCTCTTGAAGTGTTCGAGCTAGTCAAATGATAATAAGTAATCATCCACAATTTTGTTGTGCGTGAAATAAACTTTTACGATCGGTTTGGGTAATGTTTAAATCATAATCTCCCTTTGGGTTTGCCGCTACTGAATCCTATAAACTGTCAGTTTTCACAAAATTTAAGACTATGTTCAAACAGGCCAACTAGCTGAGGCGATTAAGCTTTAAAGTGCGGTATTGTGTTTGGTGTTCACACACACGTCAGCTGCCCAATTAGCGATACGAAATCAGCTGCTGGATTACCTACAGTGATGGAAAAGTTGTTACAATCGTACCTTTATTTGGTTTAAAAGTACATTCGGTACAAACACACAATTTTAGGTACATGTGGAACGTAACCAAATAGCTTCTCAGGAAATAAGTTCTTATTTTTACTGACATTTCAATGCATTTTCTGGTGCGGACAACTGGTCTAATAGCTTCCCTCCTTTGTGAAGAGGCATACAAATGATACAGAAGGGTGGTCAAAGTAACGCAACTGTGGTTGATTTCGCCAGATATGTAGATGCAAAATATTTCTCTTTAAAACGTCAGATCGAACAACTAGGAGGAAAGTGATTCACCTTTTCTACAACATAGTTTTGTCTCGCGCTGCTCCAAGAGATTCTTTTCATAGCCAAAAATTTGTTTAATGTGAGTACAGAAATTGATATCGTATCGATGGGAATTGTTACCTCCAATTTTTCTTTATATATAAATACATATTTACTTTTTAGGTACATCTATCTACTTTTAGGTAAATTTTCCGTAAATTAGGTACAATTTTATAATTCAATTTTCCATCCGTGATGGAATATCAGCTGTAAAAGAGGACCTGAAACAAACAGCTGATTGCTCTTTGTTCAATAAACATACCTCCAAGTCAAAATTAAACATACCTAGCAGGGTTGCATAGAGAATATGACGCAAATTGATTGCCCATTAATTATTAATTGGCAATTAATAATTTGAATTTTCGTATGATAAATTGTGTAACAATTAAGGCCTAAATTGGTTAAAAGGTTCTTAATTGCCAATGAGGTGCCTGTTTGAACATAGTCTAAGATGTGCATGTGTATTTTAAATTGCTGTGCTAGCTTCATGTTGCCAAGATGTTGCACGCTTTTTCACAACGTGAACAGAATACTACTTTGCCCAGGAAATTTCGTGGAATATCACACATTTTTCACGTGAAACAGGAACAGAATACTATGCTCTAGGTGCCAATTGAGTATTGTTTATGCTCAGATTCCTTAAGTTCCAAAAAAAGTTTTGGTATATATTAAATTTGACCCAAAAAGGACAAGTAATAAAAAAAGGATAATTTAGGAATTTAAGTAATCTGAGCCCTAAATGGCAATGTATTCTTACAGTTTCAAGCGTTTTCATTGATCCTAGAGAATTATATTGACCTCAAAAGGAAATAACTCATTTTCATACATGTAATTCCGGTGAGAAAACTCAAGGCTCGCGGCTGCACTTCTTACAAATGTCCTAGGGAGGTGAGATTCATGGAGATCATTGCTATACCAAATACTAAAATGTGAATCTTATTCCGGTCGGATTTCGGGATTTTTATTTGTTTGGCGTGGTCTAATGTACATATGTACATACTACTACGTGGTAGTTGTTGTTGTCCAGTGTGCTACTAACATTACCGGGAAACACGCAATATTGTGTTGTTTTTGCTATTAATTTATTAAGTGCAATTGAGTAAAGATTTTCATTAAATTAACTTAAACAATTAAACTTATAATTTCGATCTCATCGTCAGCAATTTTCATTGTTATCGATAAATGTGATGGCTTATGGTTGGCGCTGCAGTTTTACAAAAACAACAGAACAATATATACTTATGTAAAAGTATATGTATAAATATATGGATTTCGTATCGGTGCAACTTGGTGTGAAATGTGTTTGATTCGCGTGCCGCATGCAAGTTATAAAATCTACTTTAGTATGTATCTGATATTCACTTAATTCCTTCTGGACTTAATAAATTCTGTAAAAATCTGCCTTGAAGTCCAAGGACACTCAGCAAGGGCATCATTAATATTATTTTAATTGTGCATGAATAATAGAGATTGTTTAAAAAAGATTGAAAATGATGGATTCGTAAAATATGTAACTAATACATAGGTCTTAATACTTATTACTGAATATTTTCATAAAAGCATATGAGTACCTAAGCTTCCTAAAAAGATTTAATATTTTTAAAACTTTTACTGATCGTTGAAATATTACAATAACAGTGCAAAGTACCATTTATTTGAGAAATACTTTCTAATATTAAGAATTTCGCTTTAAACCGTATTTCAGCAATTTGATTTTTGGCGTACTACTTTTGTACTACGATGTAGATAATATTAAAATTTTTGCATTTTTCTTATCCCAAACTTTTTTTTTTGCATATTTTGAGGTTATGTAGCCGTTATTGGCCTGATACATACTAGCTATTCTGTGTTTTGATGAGAATTATTAAAGAAGTTATTTACAGAAAATCGGATATGCGGAACATATCCGGTTTTTAAAGAATTAATATACTGACTTCTTTTTACCTTCAATTTTCATAGCGTATAACTTTTTCTAACGTTTTTTAAAAACTAATTTAGCCTCGCATTTTGCGATCATCTGGTCACACTGCTTTTGACCGGTTATATTATAATATTTAGTCCCGTGTGCAGTGTTCGCACTTCTGCAGGCAATGCAAACCTCGGAGTGTATTTCTGCCAAAAGTA
>NW_016192972.1:0-3353 GCF_001687245.7 Rhagoletis zephyria | reverse complement strand
TTTTATCAGAGCGTGTAATCGCTACTGAAACAATAGCATTCAAGTGGCGATAATCTCTTATGATTCTTAGCATTGTTAGAATATTTAAGGTGTTATGAATTATGCGCTTTATTAGAAAAATACATACGTGAAAATTGGACTTATGTAATGAAATAAGTTATTAGTAAAAAAGTATTTAAAAGCAGCGTCTCTAAATTTTAACCAAATCGGACTATAAATAAAATTTTTTGTAGAGGTTTTTCTTTTAATGTAGGTAATATGTATTAAAAATATAAACTAAATCAGGCCAGGGTTAGATGCCGGGTTTTTGAAGTATTTGTACGCCCCGCGCCCCCTACCGTCAAAATTATTTACGGAGTTATTTCCTTCCATTTAGTTGATATACATTCAATTTATGAACCAAATCGGACTATAAATACGGGTTTTGCAAATATCTCGACTCAGACACCACCTAGCGGATTAATAAATCTTTCGTATTCCATTGTCATCGGTTTCTGAGCTATATTCGATGTTTGGAAGTCCCTACTCGTCATCGGGAAGTTTGCTAAAAGTTGATTGCAAGATATGACCCAAACAAACATACTTACATACATATCGATGATCCGCTGAAATAACGGCACAGTTCAAAATTAAAAAAAAAACCCTTGCTACTGTCAAGGGGCTCAAATCTCTAATAATTTTCTAATCAATGTCCAATCCTTACTTCTTACTTTAGTAATCCTCACTACTTATTTTAGAAAAGACTGGACATATATTACATAAGGATTAGAGATATTAGACACTTAAAAGTAGTAAGTGTTTGGTTCTTTGGTTTTTAAGTTGTGTCGTTATTGCAGAGCACCATCGTTATTTATGTATGTATGTACATATGTACATATGCACATAGCAAGTTAAACAGAAGTTTGTAAAAAATAAGAAAAATATAAACTATCACTAAAATTTCTGTTCGTAATAAATGCAGAAATCTCAACAGAAAATGTTTAATAAATGTTGATGAAAAGCTCTCAACTTCCTATGTTAAATTGCCGACGGCTAATACATAAAGATACAGTAAAGAAACCGGAATATTTACCGGCGGCATCGTAAAAGAGCTGAGTTAAAAATTTTTGGTTTGCGGAGCCACTCATGTGAGAATTCCCAGATGTAAAATTTTCCATTTATACTCAGTAAGAATCGATCGAAAATCTGTCATTGTTGCCTTCATTCTCATCTAATGACAGACACAGCAAAAGGGCAGATTCGACGGTTTCGGGCTGTGGTTGGGTCGCCGGAGCATAAATCCTGCGTAGAATAATATCGAACCCAAGGCAAGAGTTATTCTTCGCTCGATCTCCAGGCTGGCAATGTATGCTGTGTTTACGCTGGATCGTAAGAAGACAATGACCTCCACTACTTCTAAGTTATAACTGCCAAAAGTGCCTTGTGCCCCAAAAGTACGAAGCCTTTTTTTTTTTTTGTGTAGCCTTGTCTCCGTTCAGCGCTAGACCAAATAGAGATGGGCAGGGGATATCGGGACCCGCGGGACCCACCGGACTGATTTTAAAATGGCCGGGATGGGCGTTATCGGGAAGGTCTTTAAAAATTTTGCGGGCGGAATGGGACCAAAATCCTTTCCCGACCCTCCCCATAAAACTTGCTACCTCCGAAAATTCTGAAAAGTTTCCTTAAAATCGTTTTATGAAATTAGCCCTTTTTATGTTTTACTGAGATGAAAACGAAGCAAATCAAAAAAATATACGAAGTGCCAGATCTTTCAGTGTTTTTTTTTTTATTATTTAAAATTAATTTGAGACATGTGAATTAATCTTAGTTATAGACTTCGGGATCCACGAGACAATTGTGAAACACGTCGGGATGGCGGGTTCGGGTTGGGGGCTTAAAAATTGAATTTCGGGCTGGGCGGGATCGGGATTGAATATTTAGTCCCATGCTCATCTCTAAGACCAACCTCTTTCGCTTCATTTTGTAAACCAAAAAATGTTTCATGAATCGCCTTGGCTAAAACCTCGTTTGTTCTCAAAGGGCGCGCAGAGCTCCTTCACTGGAAACAACATATGTCATTAGTCCTGTGGTCATAAGCAATAATCGCATAATTCGAAAAACCTGAATTCAAGAAAAAGCGTATTAAACATTTGGATTGTAATGTTAACCTTATGGGGAAACCAAAATATGCTCATCTACAACTTTTTAAGTAGTCTAGCTGGCGAGATGGGGATTTTACATACACATGGAATAGTAGTTACAGAATACGAGAGCATATATAACTCAATGCTTTTTAAGTCGACTTAGGCGGTTATTGCTTATGGCCACATATATTAGGGTCGTCCTTAAATGCATATGTATATAAACCTCTAAAATTTGTGTGAGGGAGCATTCCGTTTTTTGTTCTACGTATGTAAAGAAATTTTAAGTAGTTTTTATGATTAGCTTGTGGTGTTTGAAAATGTCGATTTTTTTGTAAATGTCCAAAAATTCTACAAAATTTTTACTTGTTACCCGATCATTGCTCGTGTTTTTACGGTCATAATCCCTATACGATGTTTATTGGGCTGTGTTGCCAAGAGGCAGGTATTCCATGGAGTAATCCTTTGGAGTAGTTTTGTACTACTCTGATCTAATTAATTTTGGAGTACTCCTTGACCCATAGGGAGTAATATTTATGTACATGCGTGCATAGAGTAGTCGCGATTTTTGCTGGGATATTGCGAGAGAAACCTGCATTATCGACTGTTGTTATAAATCTACCTAAATCCATACATACATTAGGGCCAATCACCAAAAAAAATCCGATTTTTCCCGCCGAAATTTTAAAATCTATTCTTTTCTAAGATTTCTGACAAAATATTTCCGAATATTACTGTGAGCTAAACCGATTTGAAAATGGCTCCAAAAATCTTATTATTTTGATTCCGCTAATAAAATTTGTGAATATTTTTATGAAGACCTTTTAAGCTTAAAGCCTTCTATCATCGAAGGTGATTTTTGGAAAAAATAAAAACTAGTTTCATTAATTAAGAAAAAAAATAGGTTTTNTCTCAATATTTTTCAGAAAAAAATGTGGTGGAAGTCTTAAAATATAATAAATTTTATATTTCCGATGAAACAACAGGACGGACTTTTTTTTTGTGGTGTACCCTAATGTGTATATATATGTATGTATAATATTATTGATTCCTCACACATAACTGTTATTTTGCAAATGCTTACTATACTCCATGGAGTAACAAAATAAGAGCAAAAAAATCATGTATGTGCATTAGGGTGGTCCAAAATAAGTAAAGTGGGAACTTTAATGCTGCCACCGCCTAGGATTGCTCTAAATATATCGAAAAAATACACCCCTACTTTATTAT
>NW_016192971.1:0-3353 GCF_001687245.7 Rhagoletis zephyria | reverse complement strand
GTTTATTAGAGACTTCCTGTTACGATGGCATTACGCATTGCTGTGTTTCTATGGAATTCGTTGGAATTTCTTACATACATACATACAGTTGTCCACAAAATAATAGGAGTGCGATATTTTGACCAGTTTTGGCTATTTGTCTTTTGTTTATTTAATGTTTATTATTTTTTTATAAAAGCCTAGCTGGCTATACAACAAACACCATATAAATTCAGATTTTAAACTTTGTATAAAAATTATAAAAATTTTGCAATTTTTCACCCAAATTTCAAACTTTTTAATCAGAATCTTTAGAAAAAATTCTGGTATGCAGTTTTGTAGCACATTCAATTCTAGTCTGAAGAAGTGCAAGTTTCAAGCGGCTAAAAAAATCGGTTGATTTTTGGCAATTTTTTTGCTGGCAGTGTCCTCCATATAAAAGAAAATTGTCCGACATACTTTGTATGGAAAAAACGTGAAACACCTTTAACCAAAAAAATTCTCAAAAATCAACGGAATTTTTTAGCCGCTTGAAACTTGCACTTCTTCAGACTAGAATTGAATGTGCTACAAAACTGCATACCAGAATTATTTCTAAAGATTCTGATTAAAAAGTTTGAAATTTGGGTGAAAAATTGCAAAATTTTTATAATTTTTATACAAAGTTTAAGATCTGAATTTATATGGTGTTTGTTGTATAGCCAGCTAGGCTTTTATAAAAAAATAGTAAACATTAAATAAACAAAAGACAAATAGCTAAAACTGGTCAAAATATCGCACTCCTATTATTTTGTGGACAACTGTACATACATACATACATACATACATTGTTATTTGTCACACCAACAGATTAATCCAAACTAGCAGCAGTTCAATTAACGAGGCGCGAAATGTTGCGAGAAATAGTGGAAGGGAGGCGATGTAATTGCAATAAAAATTTTAGTAGTTAATTTACGATTTATATGCATGCAGAATATGAAAGATATTCACTCGATTTGTTTTTCCATACTTCTAATCAGGGCGGCCGCAATGACTCAGTTATAAGAGGTACGTACCACCACTCTGTAGGACCTGGGTTCAATCCTTGGTCCCGATAATTTCTAAAATTAGAAAATGTTTTTCTAATAGTGACCAACCTCCGAGTGTATTTCTGCCATAAAACCACTTAAAAGCAAAGCCCTTTAATTTGACACCTCATTTTTGAAAAAAAGAACGGACGATACAGATTTGATGACATGAACAATCGTGACGTTAAAGAGAACCAGAGTTTTCCGATCGAAAATATTGGTTTTCAAGAATTCCCTACCATTTCCACGAAAAGTTGTTTTTTTCCCATACAAACTAAATGGAAAAGTTTGAGCGCTTTGAGCGACCTCTCTTTTTTTCGATATAGAACAATCCTAGGGGGTGAGCGCATTAAAATTCCGACTTTACTTATTTTGGACCACCCTAATGTACATACATACATGCATACATCCATACATTTTTTCCTTTACTATTTCATCAACGGGCTTTAGTGTCTCCAAACCATCGTTTACTGAAAAAAACGGCTTTGATTTTTTTCAACATTCGTTTCGCAGTAGGCGTCTGAGCTTCTAAATATATACAGTATCGGTCATATCTATAGCACGCCATTTCAAAGTGAAATTTTTAAACTTGGGTTTATGTGTAGTTTGTTAGAGAAAGAACTGTATTTTAATTAAAAATTCTCAAAAATAAATAAATAAACATAAGTTGCACACAATATCACTTTGAAATGGCGTGCTATAGATATGACCGATACTGTACATATAAGCCTAAACCTTATCCGAAATGTTGAAATATTCATTATTCACACTCAGCGGCGGATCTAGGATTTTACTACGGTGGGTTTTGGATTTTTAATTATATCACTATTGGATTTTAAGATGGTTATCAGGATCTATCTTTCGGAAGTAGGTGGATATAGATTTTTCGCACCTTTATGGCTAAGGATATGATGGAGCTGCAGCGATTAGTGGTGAATTAACTCAGCCGTGAATGTTGCTTGTGATGTAGCTGGCATCAATAATGAATGCGTCGGGGACTGTTGAGGCTTTACATATTTTATTTTTTTTTTTTTAAGAATATCGAAGAAAAGAGTAAACAAGGTAGGCGCAATGTCACGAAGCGGTATCCACGTAAATTGAACTTTAGCCAGATATCTTCGAAGCTCTTGAAGAGAGTGCAGCTTGGAAAAACGACCAATCAGCAACAAAAACTACTCAATTCCAGCAGGACGTTAAAGGCGAAACTTTAAGGTGAATCTTAAAATTGGCATAAATTCATTATAGTGCATACTTAACGCTCGTATACTTTTTCTCACAAAAAACTGTATATTGCTGCGGAAAAATTCCGTTTCGAAGTATCTTCATTTACAAAAAAAAAAAAACATTTTTTAGAGTACAGTATTTTTTGAAACTTTTTTTTTTAATAAAAATAGGAATTCCTGGTACTATGCGTATCTGTAGCATATCCCACGACAAAATGATACGATCATCTAATAAAAGCCGGGCAAATCCAAATTTCTAACTTTGTACAAAAATTAGAAAAATTCAACAAATACCGTTGATTTTTGAAAATTTCTTTGCTGACGGCGCGCCGCAGCGTCACGCCTTTTCTTCCATACAATATAACTATGTTCGACATTTTTTTATGGAAGCAAATAATAACACCGTCGGCAAAAAATTTTATTACTGAAATTTAATGGGCTACGAAACTGCATACCTAGAATTTTTTTTAATAGTGAATAAAAAGTTTATTTAACAATTTTACTGAGCTTGAATATAATTGTTATAAGGCCATAAATAACAAAAATAAATAAAAAGTTTACTGTGATTTTTTTTTCAATTTCTCTACAAAGTTTGAAATGAAAATTTATATAGTGATTAAGTATTATATAATTAGCTAGACCTTAATAAACATTAAATGAACGAAAGAAAAGTAGTCAAAACTGGTTAAAATGTCCGATTTTTTCACACGCCTATATGTGCGAGAGAGTTATGTACATTGGTGGGTACGGGACCGCTTTCTAGTAAAAAAATGGTAACTTCTGTCAACTTGAACATAACCTCCAAATTTTGGTTGTAAATTTTTGCTTATTNACAGCAGATGTGTATTTTGTAACTTGTACACACTTTCATAGTAAATTTACGCACACCACAGCAGCTATATTACGCTCTAAAAAGTCCGAAATTTAAACAAACTATTCGTTGAAAATTCGAGCATGTAATTTTGCGAATAATAAGGTAGGAAATCAGTAACCTACCTTTTAGGTAGGAAATCTACACAATTTTTTATAGAGTGTACACTACAGCTGATCGTTTGACACATTTACCAGAACTTGCCAGCAAAAA
>NW_016192970.1:0-3353 GCF_001687245.7 Rhagoletis zephyria | reverse complement strand
GTTAGACTTTGAGTTTTTCGTACTTTTGGCACTTTTTAATTGCTTATTTGTTCAGATTTTTTTTCTCTCTAAATTTCATGCAACCGTTAAGCGTCGCATATGCGAAGTTTGAGTTTGTGCGAGTTCATCATCCGCTTTAATTTTTTCGTTGCAGACACTCGAATATGCGTGAGTGGGGAATTTCTTGTGCAAACACACGCAAAATTAATTCAATTGTATTTAGTTGAAATGAAATCGCAAACAAAATCATAATTGAGTTGTATAATTGCAATTATATTGGTTACAAATTCAATTAGGTGATGACTATCGCTGTTAGTAGGCGTGCAAAGTAGTTGGAGGTTGGGGCGAAGTAAATGAAATTGAAACGAAAAGTTGTGTGTTAGGTGGTTGTGTGTTGTTTCGCTGGCTTAACAAATTGCTTCAAGGACAGTTGGGAATGAAGACTCATTTGCCAATGATGTCATATAAAACGCGCCTATCGCAAATAAATAGCATTAATATTTAAAAATTTGGTTTGAACAGTGCATACATATATAAAAATTTTAAAGGCTCTTTAGATAAAAATTTCTACACATCCCCGAATTCCTCCGAGGGTTATCCTAAGTAAAGGATTTATGTTCAAATTATTGGAAGAAATTGTCAACCCTCTGACCGTAATTTTTATTTAACTACCATGAATTTAAAAAAAGGGGTTTAAAGTGCCCTTAGGTTATTCTAAACCGATCCTAACAATCAGAGCTGCTAGTTGTTGCTATATTAATTTCGGGCAAATTCTTGCCAACAATTAGTGAGCTGATCAGGGATGAAAAAGTAGGTACAATTGTACCCTTTTCCGACGTTTGATGACTAAAAGGTACATTAGGTACAGTCACTAGATTTTAGGTACAATCATCTTTTGATCAGATGCATTATTAGTTTTTTTCCTTTACCGTGCTAATATATTTACTTGTAGGTACGGGAGAAGTTTCGCTTTCATTTTAAAGAATAAACAATTCTAGAGAAAAGTGGTCAAAAGGAAGACATAAAAAAAACATATTATGTATTATCTTAAACATTTTACATTGCATTTAGAGCAGGCACTACGAAAAATTAACACTTAGCTTCGTATTTTTTTTTTTTTAATTTTAACGCTTATTTTCACTAAGTCAAATTCAGTAGCATTTGCGGTCAAATGAGTGAAATGGGACTAAAAACTGGAATGGTTTGATTTAGATCAGAATAGGCCTTCATTGTCAAATGGGACTAAAAAATGGTCTTTGGTTTGATTTAGATCAGAACAGGCCTTCAGGCGTGTACATGCGCTGCTAAGGCGGCTATTTGTAAGTTTTTGGCCCATAATATCATCGATAAAGGTAGGGATAAAAAGAAAGTTGAGTCAAAATAAGCCAAAAAATTTTGTTGTCAAAATATTACACTGTGAAAACCAGCCTTTATTCATCCATACAGTCCAGTATCTAGGATGTCTTCAAATTTCCAATTTTTAGATGAGAACTACAGCTTTTGACCCATACGTGCTTTTGATTTCTGGAAATATATTTAAAATGCTTTCGAAGTTACTTATGGCACATTGATTATATTCTCTAGATTTGCTGCACCTATTAAAAGGAATCGGATAAATTAGCAGACTTCCTGTTGTTTTATAAAAACCTGGATAAAGAAGTATAGTTCGCAAAGTGTGTTTTTTGTCTTTTTCGCCAATATTTTTCAGTACTCAAAATTAGACAAAAACAATGCTTCTCCGATTCCCATTAGACTATAGTCTATAGATATAGGCTCAGTTGAAAAACCGAATCATGTTTAAAGTACATATATCTTTCGTATTCATGTTTTAAATAAAATTTATAAAAAAAAACTACAAATGAATGATGTAACTTTTTTTTAGGTACAATCTGTCTCATTTAGGTTCATTTATTTTGTGATATTATGTACAATCAGAAATTTCCATTTTTCATCCCTGGAGCTGATGGAACTGGCACTGGGTAATGCCTCTAAGTGGG
This sequence comes from Rhagoletis zephyria, assembly GCF_001687245.7. Taxonomy (NCBI): domain Eukaryota; kingdom Metazoa; phylum Arthropoda; class Insecta; order Diptera; family Tephritidae; genus Rhagoletis; species Rhagoletis zephyria. Next base: position 1,356 of record NW_016192970.1, on the reverse strand, counting down.
CAAGACAAAATGGTTGGTTTTAACATTTATGTGCACTTCAAGCACATTTCTTCAGAACAAATTTTGTATGAAAAGGGAAGATAAATTTTAAAATCTACTTGAGGGAACGGCGCACAGTGCACTATTGTCCGGGTAGCTACTATTTGCTGACCAAAAGTTACTTTTTAAAGTATCGATAAATCGATTTCTTTATATCCCTTCACTAAATCAATTCTCTAGAGTAAAAAAGTGCATACTCATTATTTTCTTAAAGAGTTTTTCCATTAAGATATCAGCTGTTAAAGTTTACATTTCTACAAAAATACATTTTTTTTTCGAAGTCAGCATTCTTGTAGCTCGAATTGGCATAAGTCTTCGAGTTCAAGCTTTGTGAGCAATGAAAATGTTTTATTTAAAGTTTGCACTTGCACTTTTGAATAATGGTTTTTTTCTTAAAAAACTACTGCGTGACTACGAAGCTGTCAAAACGACAAAACGTCATTAAAGGAGTGAATTTAAAAACCTGACATCAGATTCAAAATCAGCGACCAAAAAAGCACCCCAACACCAAGTTTCAAATCAATTTGGTTACTTCTGGATTTTTGGGCAGCAAATAGTAGTCGCCAGACCATAGTACAGTGGTTATATATCAACGAAAAGCTGAAAAAATGCAATATCTTGCAAACAGTTAGCCCAATCCAGCTGATAATGAAACTTCACGGACGATGTGGTATGAATTTAGAAAAAAAGGCCCAAAGTTTTCAAAAAGGAATATATGTATTTTTGTTCGCCATTTTGTATTCACCATCAATGTCTGGTTAATACAAATCTGAGGTAGAAGCTCCAGTTAAATACAATGACTGCTTTATCGATCGCATCGTACACGATCTTCAAAAGTGACATAACTAAAAATTTGAAATTTTTGAAATTATGCACTAAAAATGTGCACAGAGCTTTTATTTACCTTTCAGCATAAGGTGGAGCAAATTTTTGTTATAATTTGTTGAAAAAAACCTAAGGTAAAGTCTCCTTTGCCTATATGATTAGCATGCGCTAAGAAATAGTTTTTCGCATTTTCTGACGAACGTGTAATTTTGAGTTGTGTCACCATTGACGATCGTGTGCGATATGTTATATGCATTACATATGTCGACGACAACGATAATGATGTTTTTTTTTTNAGCAAATTTTTGTTATAATTTGTTGAAAAAAACCTAAGGTAAAGTCTCCTTTGCCTATATGATTAGCATGCGCTAAGAAATAGTTTTTCGCATTTTCTGACGAACGTGTAATTTTGAGTTGTGTCACCATTGACGATCGTGTGCGATATGTTATATGCATTACATATGTCGACGACAACGATAATGATGTTTTTTT
>NW_016192969.1:0-3354 GCF_001687245.7 Rhagoletis zephyria | reverse complement strand
TATTTTCCAAAAAAAAAAAAATTTCGTTATTTTATATTTCGTTGAATTGTCGTTTTAATCCATATCTATATTCCTATGTATTTCAAATAACTAATGGAAACTGATTCCGTTTATAAAAATGTTTTAAATATCTTTACTCATAAATTTCATTTCCGGACAATTTCGCTTTGCAAACAAACACATTTACATATATTCTCAAAGGCATTGAAAGCGCATAGAAAAATTGTGTAGCGCTCCGAAGTTTTTTTTTCTTTACTCACTTATACGTATGTATGTATATCCTTCGTTTCCTATTTTTATTTGTTGTCAGCATACTTTCGATAAAACCTTCTGCGTATTCCCACAACACTTTACAACATTTCACTTTGCCTCACCGTTAACAATTTGTCACAATGTCTGGGGCCTCGGCCAACCAGCGCTGCAATTTTTTTTTTTTTTTGTAAGAAAGATTGCCACAAAGGTTGCAGCATAACATAAAAGCATGCGCTGCATGCATCCTATGTATGTATGTAAGTGTGTGTGTATGTGCGCATGTGTTGATGGAGTAGTTGGGCGATTGACAAAGCCTGAGTATGGATTGCCACTTATGTGCATGCAACAGCAGAAAGTAGCAAATGCACTGCTGCACTCTTGCACTGCTGTCATACAAATAGCAAGTAAAATTTGCAATAACAATGGGTCTGCTTATACTTATATTTTTACTTAAAAATTCGCTTTCATACATGTGTAGTTACTATTTATGTGTTAGTTAGTACAACAAGCTTGTGTGTATACAAAGAGATTTTTAAAAGGCTCTGCTTTGCCGTTTGACAAGTCTTCAACTTGATGGCAATGCATTTTGTGCAATCTATTTTTATATTTTTATCCAAGCGTCACCCACACACAAACAACAACAAAACAGCTGCTGCATTACCAACATATAATAATTTAATTTCCGCATACGTAGCAAACGCATACATATGNGTCGCTAACATCTTCATGTGCTATTCTGCTGCTAAGTGCTTATAGTACACATGAGCACATATACTTTTTAGTGTTGCCATGTTGATGCTTTTGGAGCTAGCAATATTTTCTTTTCTAAATGACTCCAAAAAATTGATTTTTATCTTCTAGCTCATTACACAAAAAACGCCGAGACACATTAACTTCATTTTGGCTCGTAGATTACGGATCTGTATACCGTTTTTCAAGATTCGGTCATTTTCCCCAAGGTACTTTCATTGTAAGATCGCATTGCGAATGAACACGCATTTAAATTTTAATATGCAAAATGTTACTCATACGTACGGTGACCAGATTTATGAGAGCCGAATACAGGACAAAAAATAATTTTGTAAACTTTTTCCACAGCAGCTTGCAGCCTTCTTCAATGATCCTAGTTGCCCTGAAGCAGTGTCCATTTAGTAACATCACAAATTTCTATGATATTTTTCTCGAGATTTTTACTACGTAAAATTTAAAAAAATAATCGTTAGAGTTAAGTATAACAAAAAGCTATTTTAAGTCGCTAAGGCTTACCATTAATTTTTGGCAATTTTTTTTTTTTTTTTTGTTGACAGTGTTACGCATTTTTTTCATACAAAGTAAGTATGTTCGACCGTTTTTTTGAAATAGGAGCAAATGAGAAGCATTTTCCGCTTGCACTTTCTTATACTTAATTTTAATGAGTTACAAAACTGCTAACCAAATATTTTTCTAAAGATTCTAATTGAAAAGTTGGAAATTTTGGTGAAACAATGCAGAATTAATTTTTATAGTTTTTTACACAAAGTTGGAAATTTTGCATTATATGGTTTTTGTTAGGAAAAGAGTTTTACTTTCATAAAGTAAATGAACATTAAATAAACTATGGAAAAATTGCCAAAACTGGTTACTTTATGTATTCGAATGACAAATACAGGACATTAAAAGAAATACAAAACATTTGGCGTCTCGTATAAAATAAATAAATTAACAGGACAATGGGTCAAAAAAAGGACTGACCCGTATAATACAGGACGGATGGTCACCGTACTCATACGCAATATATGTTGTAAGTACGTTTATATACGAGTTCGGCCATGTACGATATGGCGTATGCGTAACATTATTTTATGCTTCATTATACTAAAAATTAGAAGTTTTTCATTTGACCATTCAAGATTGGTTTTTTTATCCACCGATTTCCACCGCTAGTAGCTACATTTTTTTGCAACAGAACAGACTTTAAAAGAAATAAAAAATGTACAAAAGGTGTAAGTTTTTTTTAAATTATTTTCCTTGTTAAAGTTTGATTTTTTTTCATAAAAATTAAAATTGGTTGGGAAAGTGACCCTGAAATGATCTGGCCAAACAGTATATAGATCCATAACACAGTGCAACTCTGATTTTGGTGCAGCAAAAGTTAAACCTATTTTTGGTAGACTTCTTTTTGTTGATTACGAATCCGTAATTATCAGCTCCAAATTTTGAGAAAAACGAGGTCAGAGTGTAAAAAGTTTGCGTTTTTGCAATATTTGAGAAGCTCTGGTGCTTGAACCTTCCACACAGGATTAAATTAAAACTAGAGCTCTGGACTGCTACCCCTGAAAACTCAATCTGTGCACTTCGACCTGATGGTCACTTATAGTCATTTATTCAACCGTAAAAAAAATACTGAACATTGTGGTATTGAAAAAAAATATTGTGCCAAAATAAGTTTTTGCTTTTCAATAAATGACTATAAGTGAACTTAGGGTCCAGGTGCAGGGATGGTATCTTTAGGGATTGTATTCGATATCTAAAATAGTCTATCTCAAAATCTGAAGTTGATGTAAACTTTACACTTGTGGATTCGTAATCAGCAGAAATATGTTTATTAAGAACAGCTTTAACATTTGCCGGACCAACATTTTTTGCCATTTTTGTTGACCTGTGTAATCTATGATAAGAAATTAAGTTTAAGCGCCTCGGCGTTTTTTTTTTTGTAATTTCAAAACATGAGATTTTCCGTACTTTTTATTTAAGTTAAATCTTTTACGCAATTATTGAATATTTTACGTGAAAAAGTTATGCACTTTTATGTAGATTTAAAGCCTTTTTCCCGCACTAAACTAACTGGGACAATGAAGGACCAAAATTCCGGTGAGATATCCACGTTTGATAATGTCTGCAGGATTGCCAATGATATCAGCGCAAGTTTCAATGGTATCCAATTTGAAGGGGTTAGTATACAGAATTTGGGACAACCAATAATTAAGTCTACTGGGCGGCAGTCTTCGCATTGAAAGCACTCGATGTTATCTCAATGCAACTTTTAACAATTAATTAATTTGGGTACCACGGCACAGTTAAGTAATTGTTAAAAGTTGCATTGAGATAACATCGAGTGCTTTC
>NW_016192968.1:185-3354 GCF_001687245.7 Rhagoletis zephyria | reverse complement strand
TTACAGATTCTAAAGCCGGAAAATGTTTAGTAGCGCTCACATCGTTTTTGCGGGGGGCCCGGAGGGGCAGGGGCAGGGCCCCCAAACTCACCCCACCAGAAAGGGGACAGTCCCCGTTTTCTAAAAAGGCGTAACTTGGGCTCCTACCACAAGCCCCTAGGGAACCGTTTGAAATAGGGGGAAAAACGGAATTTTCTTAGGCAAACTGAGCAGTTTGAAGTGGAATATGACCCAACTAACAGAAACCGTGGGATTTTTTAATAAAAGAAATTATGCCAAATTAGATATCGGGTGATTTTGAATAAAGAATAAAATAGTTAATTAAAAATAGAAAAAACAAGTTTTTATAAAAAAAAAATGTTCTTTTTAAGAAATGTATTTTTGCGTAGAATTCCTTTCTGCGTAGGCGGCGTTCGGCCGCACTTAGGGATTATAACCGTCAGGCAGTAGAATTCTCCATTCTGTGTTGCCAAAGAAGGGGGGCTGAACACCTTTTGCAGAGAACATCTTTCTGCGTAGGCGGCCTTCGGCCGCTCTTAGGGATTATAACTCTCAGGCAGTAGAATTCTCGGATACTGTTTAGTAAGTGGCCCACCTATTTCGGGGTATTGCGTCCAAAGGGGTGACCCGATCCAAAAAAAAATTGCACACACTTGTAGTCAAGGGTCTACACCATGATACAAATATTTAGAGGTGAAGGGGGAGAGGTGTGGCCACAGACCCCTAGGAAACCGTTTGAAAATGGGCGAAACACGGCATTTACCGAAGGAAATTGAGCAGTTTGAAGTGGAATATGTATAACCCCACTAACAGAATCTGTGGGGTTGTGGGGCCTTCGGCGCACTTAGGGATTATAACCCTCACAAAGTAGAATTCTCTTTCTGTTTTGCGAAGGAGCTGAACACCTTTTGCAGAGAACACTTTTCTTCACTTCTTATCCGCCATTGCTCCCATTTGACGTAAACTGTGCTTTTGACGTTTTCTTTTAAATTCAAGCTACCATATTCTTTGAAGAAACTAAAAAGTGTTTTTTTACTTCAAACAAATTATTTCAAAAATTATTTCATAGAATATATTTTGAGCAGCATTTTATAGCGAGCTTTTAGCGGTTTATTTCTAGATTTAACTAAAAAACGGAAGGCAAGTAAAATACTCCTATTACATTGCGTTTAGCACATAGATTCTCTATTTGTTTATGCAATCATTTTCATCATTATTTAGTACGCTTAGCTGCATATTTCGGGATGGCCACGTGCATGGTAACTTCACCAAGGTGTTGTTTGCTTGTTCCAACCACTTTTCGGCGGAAAATTTTTAGCCTCGGGACGGATGTGCCCAATCTAAGCGAAACACTGCACCAGCATTCATTCTCACGACAGCGTACCTACCGTAATGAGTCGGGTTTTACCCGAACAAGGGCTGTTGTTTCGGCGATCTAACCCCGTTTAGGTCGGCGAAATCCATCAAACGTTGCTCGATCCTAGGGCTACACCTTCTCCGCACCCTTCTGCTCAGGGCTGGCATAAAGTCGAATTCAGGGCCAGAAATCTACACCTGCTGCGTATGCCAGAGATGACTGCATACAAACTCCACGTCATTCGTGGCCCCTCCCCCGCGACGCCTCCAACCACCACCACAAGGTAGCACCCCCTTTTGCAGCACGTGCAGCAGGGGACCGGCAGGCAACACAACTCTTTAACACCACACATCACAATCGGTCTCCCAAGGCACACAAAGGTGCTACAATTTAACTGTAACGGACTCCAGAGCAAGATCGAGGAGATAACAGTCTTTATGGGAAGGCATGGAATATTAATAGCTGCGGTCCAAGAGACGAAGTTGCACGGCAATTCAACCCTGTTGAATTGCGCCGGATACAACGTGCACCGTCGAGATCGCGAGCGAGATAATGGTGGAGGTTTAGCATTCATCACGCTCCACACCGTGCAGTATCGTCTCATTGAAGCAGACATCGACCGCAGGGATACCATCCTAGAATGTCAGGGTCAGGCGACGTTGAGCTCGAAATATTTAAGGTATACATACCCCCTGTCACCAGCTGACCGGCAGGATATCACCCTGAAATAGGTGCGCTACTCAGAGGTGAAAACCGTATGGTAGTTGGTGATTTTAACGCGCACAACGATCTTTGGCACTCAAGATAGACGATTCGACATTCTGCACAATGAACGACGACGCACCCACCAGGATTAGGGGCAGCTGCTGCAGCTCGCCAGATCTAACAATTGTCAGCGCTGGTCTGATAAACAGCGTATCATTTGTTGTTGTTGTTGTAGCGGCTCTATTAAGCCCCGCCGGTTTCGGGTCAACTTTTAATCATTATCGTCAAGCTCAACTAACGGTAGGCCCAGGAAACGAGCTGTTTCGATGGGGTCGGACCAAAGGGAGAGGGGTGTTAGTTGAGTCGGATTGAGCTGGCATGTGAACAGGTGGTTGGTGTCGTGGGGGGAGTCTCCACATGCCGGGCACTCATTTGGGATGTTTGGGTCGAGTCTGGACAGGTAGCTGTTTAGGCGGCTACAATATCCAGACCGTAACTGAGCCAGGGTAACGCGGGTCTCTCTAGGTAACTGAAGCTCCGTCTCTTCCACAGGTGGTGATTGGGCTCCGATAACGACATTCCTAGGCCGAGAGTCGAGGTAGGTGGAGACAGACTCCCTAAGAATGTCGTTGATCGCTCGTCTGTACGTCATTAGGTCCAGTGGATCGTCTGTGTGGGTCTGGACCTCGTCCTTGTATATGAATAGGTGCCCCCTGACGTGCCTGGGCGGAGGCTCCTCCTCCAGCAGTGGTCTGTTGGGGTGTTCACTTCTGTGACACCCCACAAGAAACTACTTACAGAGCATTTTGTTGTGTTCCCTTACGGGGAGTACTTGGGCCTCACTGTGTAGGTGATGCTCAGGCGTCATCAGAAGGCACCCAGTCGCTGTCCGGAGTGCGGCGTTCTGACAAGTCTGTAGCTTCATCCACTACGTCCAACTAGTCCCCGGCAACCAAACTGGCGCAGCATAATTTAGAACCGGCCGGCCAATTGCCTTGTATGTTGCCAGCAACGTTTCTTTGTCTTTGCCCCAAGTGCTGCCGGCGAGCGACTTGAGGACCTTGTTGCGGCTCTGTACTTTGTTGACAACTGCGGTTGTGTGCGCGG
>NW_016192968.1:0-160 GCF_001687245.7 Rhagoletis zephyria | reverse complement strand
ACTGGCGCAGCATAATTTAGAACCGGCCGGCCAATTGCCTTGTATGTTGCCAGCAACGTTTCTTTGTCTTTGCCCCAAGTGCTGCCGGCGAGCGACTGAGGGCCTTGTTGTGGCTCTGTACTTTGTTGACAACTGCGGTTGTGTGTGCGGAGAAAGAGAG
>NW_016192967.1:0-3354 GCF_001687245.7 Rhagoletis zephyria | reverse complement strand
ATAATCAATACGGAGCTTTTGCGAATTTGAATGATGTGCCAAATGCACTAATAAAATGTAACCAATATTTTTTACCTGTGGAGATACGATGTTTGCTGATGTTACCCGGTCGCCATCTACAGTTCGAAAATAACCACATTAATCTTGTTTTTGTGATAATTGTTACGTTTCACACGCAGATATTTGCCGCCTTCACCGACAAGTGTTTCACGCGAGCACTTATTCAATGGCGCGTTTGAGTTACGAGCCTTTAAGAAATAGTAGCTGGTATATGTAATGGTCGAAAAATTATTCAAAATTCCGATATTTCACCTTTTTAAATATATGTACCTAACTTAGGTAAATTGTTTCCGAAGAATACTTCACATTCGCATTCGCATCCGGGGATGTTAGTTTTTTAGACGCCCCCATTCGCATTCGCGGACAACATGCCTAGTACATATATACATACATACATACATGCATGCATACACAAGTACATCATGCATAGATTAGCGCAAAGGGCGTCTGAATTCCTTTTAACTTTTTTTTATCACGCATTCTGACGATGTATACTTTTTGATATAATATCTATGTGAGAGTATATAACTGCTATGATTGTGCATAATAAAATACCTAGTAATGCAATTGAGTTCATGCTTTTGATATATGTACATAAATACATATCGATGGTCCTGTGCAATAATGACACAATTCAAAAAATGAATACGCTTACTTTTGTCAAAAGGTTTATGTTTCTAATCCTTGTCGAATCCATTTCTTATCTTATTTACTTTAGTAAGAGATGGAAATGGTTTAGACAAGGATTAGAGGGAAGAGCCACTTAACAGCAGTAAAGCTTATTATTTTTTCAATACTGAATTGCGTCATTATTGCAGAGAACCATCGATATATACGTTCATACCTGCGACCCACTTTGAAAATCTGCTGCATTTTTGGAACGCAAGAACTTGCACTGCTGCCGACAAAGCATTAGTACCAAACTACTGAGAGCAGTTACAGGACCGCTAGACAAAAAGAATCTCCTCTAAATTACATAGACTAATGTTTGTCCAGTGATAGAAATTAAAACACTAAAATTAAGGGAATTTGAGGTGAGTTGAACAGAGTTCAGTTAGGTTGAGTTAAGGTGAGTTGGGTTGAATTGAGTTGAGTTAAGGTGAAGTGAAACAAAGGGCCTCATGNTTAAAGCCGAACAGTTTTATTGGCGCGAAATTCATGCCTAGTCAGAAATGTGACCTTCAATAAATAACACTTTACCAATTTTGTACAAGTTTCATATGCGAGAAAAAATCATTTAACTTGCAGGTGTACCATATATACATACATACATATCGTCGTTAAAGTGCAAAACCGCGTATCAACAAAATGCAAAACCGCGTATCAAGGTAATGCAAAACCGCGCATGTCAGGCTGCATAACTAGACAGCAAAAATACTCATATTTCAAAATAGTTCTCTATTTTAATAAAGCAATCGTGTGAGCAAATCCAATTTTCGGCAACAAATGTCAGTTACGCGATTTTGCAAAATGGTTTTGTGGAACATATTTTTTTTATCGGGAGGCGCTCCAAAATACACACACTTAACGGCAAAAGTCAGTATACTCCATTTCTTTCTTAAATATTGACAATATTTTGCATTCTAAATTTTTTTCTTTATTCCTTTATAATAACATATATCATGCTTAAAACAGAATCATATAATTCAAACCTTCAAACTTTATACAAAATTAAAGAAAATCCAACGAATTTTCATACAAATTTTCAACCTTTTAACCAGATAAACAAATTTAGAGTAAGCAGTTTTATTGTCTATTCAGTTTTAGTATAATGATGTGTAAAAATTAACTTTCCAAAAAATCGCGTTTATTTTTGTATATACTTTTTTATATGGAGGAAAATTTGTAGAACCGTCAGAAAAAAAGTATTTAAAATCAACGCGATTTCTTAGCCTTAATTTATAATCGTTATTAAAAATGAATGGGCTATAAAACTAAGAAAAAAATTTTTTTTTTAATCTGATCGAAAATTTTTTTAAATTTGTATTTTCCTTAATTTTGTATAAAGCTTTAAATATTGGTTTATATGATTTTGTTTTAAGTATCATACATATATATTTAGAAAAAAAATATTAAAACAAATTTTAGCTTGCATAAAGTCTTTTGCTGTTAAGTGTCGTAATTCTGTATTCGTGCTCATTCCTTGTATTTAAATCTTAAAAAAAAAATTTGTTTGTAGCATTATAACGTTCTTCCAACAAACGACCGAGAAGTACCCCTGCAAAAATTGTGCGGCTAATCCCTAAAGAGAGTATTCCGAAATTAGTATCAATCGGTTTCAGTTGGGCATAAATTTGTCGCACCCAGTTTCATACGAATATTATTAGAGATAAATTAGTCCCGACTCATCCCTTACGGGTATAATTGGAGAGCAACTCATCTCCAACGGGTACAATTAACGATTGAATGATATTTACACACTTATTCAATGAAATTTCATGTGCTGCGTTGGCACATGCAGATAGTATTCGCTTAACAAACCTGAGCATCCTGGTTCGAATTGCAGCTCGAGCAAATTTCTATTTTTATTTTTTAAAAGTGACTAGTGGCTGTTTATACCCGTTCGGGTATAAAGGGAAACAATTCAATCCATATAAAGAGATCAAAAGTGGTATTAGTCGATTGTTCCTTTGCGATTTCTCCCGGAGTCATACCGGATTAGTCACATCTTTTGCAGGGACACGTCAGTCCTGCTCACCAGGAAACATTTATAAGAAAAAGTTAATTCGTTTGTATCAAAAATAGGTAGGTAACCTCTACCATCAGCATTATAAAAATATGCGTTTGATCTGTGAGGGCAGGGCATAAGTGAGCTGAGATTTATTTCAATGAATAATAAAACGAAACAAAAACAAAGCGAACGCATTGAAGAAGTAATAAAACTCAACGTCACAGTCAACCGAGGATCCATTGATTCCCATGCGTAATTCATGATTCGTATGCGCGTCAAGGCATACAGTACAGTACAGGCACACGTGCTATCATGCAAACGTACATACAAATGTATACTCCTGGGAATAGCGGATTGATAAAAATGCGAATAAAATCCAAAACTGGCGCTCACAGTCGTCTGTGCCTGTATACAAACATATGTACGTACATGCATATCATGAACAGTCAGACATATTTCGATATGAAACAAAAATTCATATGTGTGTATGCAATCTGGAGTGATAAACTGGGCTATAAAAGTAGAAGATACAGTCATATGTAAGTATGTATTGCTGTTAAGTTCAAGAGGTAGCAAGTTGAATGTGCGTGCATACAAACATATGTACATATGAACAATGGAAG
>NW_016192966.1:0-3354 GCF_001687245.7 Rhagoletis zephyria | reverse complement strand
TGAAAGTTTTTAATAAAAAATCGCGCGATTTTTTATTAAAAATTTTCGCGTGCGGCGCTTGTCTGTTTTTTTTTATTGGGGGTATTTAACCCCATACCCTCCTTTACTACTAATTCAACGCTGAGCAGGANTACGATAAAAACTATTCTCTTTTATTGTTATTTTCTTAGATGTGGCTGCACTCTTCTAATGTCAGTGTGAAACCATGGTTGAATCAACGGTTCTGTATTCACAATGTGCGTATACATATATAAGTGCGTGATAATTATTAAAACTTACTTAATTTACTAAAAATACATCATAAATGTAAAAAGTATGTTTACATTTCATTGTGCGGGGTTTTAATGCAACTATTTTGCCAAAGCGTCTACATAAATATAGTGTTTATTTTGTGAAATTGCGGCGNTGTTTCTTTTCATCAGAAATTCCTCTCAAATTAAATGCAAATACAGAAAACGTGCCCAATAAATAAAAAAAAATGTGATAAGTATTGCCATAATGCAACCCTGCTGCGAGGTCGCAAAATGTAGACGCGTAAAAAACATACCTTTGAGTGTGACAAAATGTAGACGGCGTCGTTTTCCAATTTTGTATGGGAAACAACAACACCACAGATTTTACGGTTAGAAAACGTCTTAAAATGTAGACGTCTACATTTTCAGACACTATTTGGAACGAACTGTGAACACCCCAATAGTGTTTATTGTGTGAAATAGCGCCGAGAGGTTAGTTCAATTTACAAACTTTAACAACAAATAACTTAAAAACTATAAGCCTCCTGCGGCTAAAAGTATATATATTTGCAATCAGGAAAACTCCGNCGAGGCTTATTGGAATGTTTGCAGTTGCATATTAAGTAGAGCCAAATCAGGAAGAGCTGATCTATTGCAACGCGCACGCTCGCAAAAGCACCAAAAAAGCTGTAGCATCTTAAAAAGTCAGAAAGTAGTAACCGACTTTTTTAAGACTTCATTGAAAATGTAATGAACGCAAATAAGGCTGAAATATTGCTATGTTCCTTCTTAGCAGAACGTAATTTAGCATTTTCGACAACCGACCACCTAACCAAATGTCTACAAGAGAAAAATAAATATATTAAAAATCAACGCGATTCTTTAGCAGCTTAAAACTTGCACATTATTACCCTGGAAAATAATGGGCTATCAAACTGCATACTCAAAAAAATTCTTAAAAATCCGAATAAAAAGTTGAAAATCTAGCTGAAACTTTGCATATTTTTTATAATTTTTGCACAAAGTTCGAAATGTGGATTTATATTTTGGTTGTTATATAATGAGCTAGGTTTTCATGGAAAAATAATAAACATTAATAAACTAAAGAAAAACAGCCACAATCGATCAAAATATTGATGACTTAATCAGCTGATCACAAGTGTATGTATAAAATGATTTTTATATTAACGATCACAAACAAGTTTACAATGAATTTTAAATGTGCTCTGTCTAAATGACATTTTAATATACCTTACATATATACTTATGTACCTTTGTATACAATAAAGGTTTAATAAGAACAATTATGTGTGCATACATTTGAAAAAGACGTTTTTCGGTAGGAAATGACGTTTTTTTTTCAAACCAAGAGGGACGTTTTCTCATGCCGAAGACCTGGCAACACTGCTCACAACTAGTCTGCCAACACGCTCTTGGCGCCAGCAGTGAGTAAGTCCTCTTTCAGACACGTCAAGTCTTGAAAGCAATTTTCTCGCATTCTCTTTTGTGTTTTCTATTTGCTTCCACACGCGTCAACTTTATTCGAATTCAAGTCCTTGGTTCTTAAATGGGAAGCCACGAAAAGATCAAAAGAGAAGAAAACTTGAAACGAATTGACGGTACGGAGGTATCTGTACTCTTCCCCTCTCTTCCCACCTTCTTCGCCTATGAACGAGCAGACTTGAAAGCACGACTTGACGTGTCTGAAAGGGGACCTAGTTTCGTGAACGAGCATTCGGAATAGTGTTTTGCCGAAGTCGATAGTTGCGTACGACAAGTCAAAAATTTGTAAAAGTTGTTCCAAATTTTTACTGGATGGCGTTCGATAACGACAAAAAATTATCCAACACACAAAAATTGAGAGAGCAAGCGTTCATTTTGATGCAAGAGAAACGTTCATTTGGTACTGGCAAAATTTTAGCCAGCAAAAATTATCCAACACGAAAACATATGATCACAAAACATATGGTTTTAACTTTTGTAAACAAACAAAATTGCTTTTTTCGGTTTTTGGTATTAGTTGCGTTCGATAACAAAATTAGCCAACACCAGCCAACAATCAAAATTAGGAGCGTAATCGAAAATTGTCTCCCAAAGAGAAGAAAAAGCAAAAAAGTAAACGAACAGGAAATTAGCCATCACTTGCAAAAACCGGAAGAAGAAGACACACCAGCTGACTTTGTTTATGTTTTATATGTAAACAAACTGGAATTCATGTCGCCTCCATGGAAGAAAAAAGGAAAGTGAACGTTCAGTGTTCGCCAGGAACATTTCTAGAAGTAAAAACTAGTTGACACTATCTTAAAGTCACAGCAGGCAGCCAAAATTAGTTTGCTGTGAGAGTCGCCAAACTCGCTCTCTCCGAGTTTGCTGCAACAACAATTGCACGCAGTTTGCCAAACAAAATTTCTGCATAACACCGACCGTATACGTATACCATCGAGTGTGCAGCGATGAGAACACGACAGCATGCAAAACCCTGCAGAAAGTTGGACTAGGTTAAGTACTAGTATAGGACCACACTACCTTGTAACCAACACTAGTAACCAAAATGGTCTAAATNATTGCACGCAGTTTGCCAAACAAAATTTCTGCATAACACCGACCGTATACGTATACCATCGAGTGTGCAGCGATGAGAACACGACAGCATGCAAAACCCTGCAGAAAGTTGGACTAGGTTAAGTACTAGTATAGGACCACACTACCTTGTAACCAACACTAGTAACCAAAATGGTCTAAATACACGACTGAGAGAAATAGAGATTGCGCCAATCGCGGTACCGCTAATCCGCTCTTCGTAATTTTGACAGAATGAGCTGTGTGCGTGACGTCATCTTGGTGCAATTGTTGAATGAGAGCATACGAAAAAACCAAATAACAATTTTAATATTGGTGCGTTAATATTTCTGCGTGGTTTTAAACAATTATTGAGACATTAAAAAGCAAAATGAAGTGTGCAGTGGCAAAGTGTAATAGTGCAAACAAAAGGAAAGGGTGCGATATAAGTTTTTTTTCGTTTCCTACGGACGCAAACCTGGGGAAAAAGTGGAAGCAGTTCTGCCGGGGAATGCATGCATTAAACACCAAATCGAGCTTTGTGCTATGTGTGTGAGCTATG
>NW_016192965.1:0-3354 GCF_001687245.7 Rhagoletis zephyria | reverse complement strand
ATATTAATACTGAGATGATAACCTCCAACTGTTACAATGTGCGGATGATTTTTGCTTCATATCTTCAGGTTCTGACCTGTTATGAGGCACAGCAAAATCTACCAATCAAACTCAACTCCTTTGCTGATAGATGTAATTTACTCAATCTTTCTGTCAATCCGGAAAAAATAACGCTGATGGACATCTCTAAAGGGTCAAAAAAAGCCATTTTCATAAATATAAATGGCATATGGCTGACACAAGTAAATGAGCTTAAGGTATTCGGGAGAACTATAAACAGTTCGCTGACTATCAAAAATCATTACTCAAGAATTTGTGGGGCATCAGCAAACAACATAAAGCTGTTCAAGTATCTTAGTAATATAAAAGTAATAGTAATATATCCGCAAAAAGCTCTAATATTTACAAAGCTCTGGTCAGATCTAAAATAGAGTACTGTAGTACTACTACTAA
Organism: Rhagoletis zephyria; assembly: GCF_001687245.7. Lineage (NCBI taxonomy): Eukaryota > Metazoa > Arthropoda > Insecta > Diptera > Tephritidae > Rhagoletis > Rhagoletis zephyria. Next base: position 2,901 of record NW_016192965.1, on the reverse strand, counting down.
CGCCAACTGTTCCAAGTCTGCTGTGAAGAAAATGTGTACGCTTCAAAATAAATTTCTACGGAGATGCCTAGGTCTAACTTCATCCACCCCCATACCCATCCTATATGAGTTTGCTAAAGAACTGCCACCAAAAGAAAGGACCATATGGCTTACAGCCAGATTGGTAAAAATCTTTGCGTACAATGACAATATCTCTGCTTCGATAAGAAATAGTCCCCTTTTAAAATCTAGCTATTCCTCTATATATGGAAAGTTTTCTGATATCCTTGACCGTCTTTATGTGGTTCACTGCAATTTCCATATCTCGAATCTTCATATCTGTGATAAGATGTTAACTGACAAAAAATTAAATATGACAATTGAGGACATAAAGACTCATCATACTATGATTTTAAACAGTTATAAAAACAGAGGTTTTTATATTCTGTATAGTGATGCCTCCCTGACTGAAAATAGCACTGTTTTTTTCTTTGTTTTGGGTAGGCTGGTTTTCACCACCGCCAGGTTATTCCTCTGCTTTTAATATATATCTCTTTGTATGTTTTATTCCATTGATGTATTCAATCGTCGCTCCACTGATACACGATGGTAATACCGCTGAGGGCCGGAACCACGTGCAAAAGTTTCTGCTTATATATTTACCGTACGTCTTATTCCTATCAATTCTTTGACAATATCAAATTAAAGTGTATTGTGATTTAATCGTCCACAAGTAACCAGGTTATTCTTTTAATTGTTGCTTATATGTCAGAATTTATTACTCAGATTAATATATAAATGGGTGGGACCTAAGTCCTCATTTTGCCAGGTTATTCCTCCAATGGTAAATTATTGTGTTTTAATGGCAGGAAACTATGTCCACATATCGCCAGGTTATACCTTCTATTTGATAATTTTATAATTATTCGTCAAGTTATAATTTTAGGTTGTGACTAAAAAATTTTGTTACGTTATGTGGAACAGTTATGCATGTTACATTTTTATTTCACAGTTACTTTGTTCATACGATAGTACCGTATCAACGGTACGCTTAAACATTTTCATTTAATTTTAATATCAACTCTCTTTATGTCAGCGTCTATTACATTACTTATGTAATTATTATATTATATGTAGTATTATCTTCTCTTGTTTTAAAACTTTTAATTTATATATACACTTTTGGAGAGCTTCATGCCATCAATGAAGCAATTAGCTTTGCCATCAAAGACAAGCAGGATAAGGTTGTTATATTCACTGACAACCTCACCTCTTGCCATATATTAAAACATACTCAAGCAAAAAATTCTATTGCACAACAAATACATAAAAAAGTACTTTTAGCTAGTTTATCTGCCCTTTCATTCCCCAGAATGCCCACATGGCTTGGGGTCCGTACCAGATCTATCAGTATTGCTGGCAGTATACTGACAGATCTGGTGTGGACCCCAAGCCATGTGGGCATTCTGGGGAATGGAAAGGCAAATGAACTAGCTAAAAAAGCCACTATGGAGGGTTCCTCTTTAATGGCCAAATATACAGTTGACGAAGTCATCAGGCAGATTAAAAATACCATCTTTGACGCGTGCTACAATGAGTTCTTAAATTACTCCTCATTTAAACCCAACCTGTTTGCATCTGTTTTTCCATGCTTGGTTTAAAAAACTAACATTTACACCGACAGACATTAAAACGCTAAACAGAGTCCTATCAGGACATACGTATGATAAGGCATATTTGTTTAAAATTAATGCCTTAAACTCGCCACGATGTTATTGTGGTCAACTAGATGACTATATTCATCAAATCTTTCATTGCATAAGACTGGATAATATTAGAGCTGAATTTGATATTTTCGGCATACATCAAGATAACCAACCTTTAAGCTATAGAAAAACTAAAAATGCAGACTGCTAGTTTTTTTTAAGCTGATTTTAACTATATAAATATTATTTGCCGCAATTAAAAAGTAAAGTAGATATAAAAGGTAAAACAAAAAAATTTTAAAATATTAATATTTTCGAAACTGCGTAACCGATTCAAAAGGTAATGATGTCAAAATAACGACAATTAATTTATCTTTAAGCTGATATATAAAATGAGTATGCCATATATATTATATTTTTGCCAAAAATATTACAAAACAGAAAATGTCATAATTTTTTCATAAAATGACCTTCTTTTGGAAAAAATAATATTTAGCTATTTAGAAAATGCAAGTTTATACCTTTAATTTGATATACATATTATATTATGATTTGCTCTTGAGTTTTCAGAATTCAGTGATATTAAAAAATATAAATGCATGTATGTGCAAATGCATATTGTAGTTAATTAAGCGGGTTGGCTTTACATTCTGGCCGTTCGTTAAAGGGGCGGTAGGTTGGCCAGGCACCTCTAACCCACCTTTTTGGAGAGGGAATGAACCGCCATTGACAAAAATGCCACCCAGACCACCTAAGTCCCCTATGGTTCCCTAGGGATCCCTTAGAAAAATGGGCAAAAATCACGATTTTCATTTGCGTTTTTTCGCTTGAAAAATGTTAAATATTCATTTGCACAAGACATTTTTATAAAACACCCAGTAACCATAATAGACATCACTGTGGCGGCAGCCCCAGGTTTACGACACAGAAAGTGAATTCTAGTTACCTCATCCTTTCCCAAGGCTACATCACTGGGGCGGTTGTTGTTGTTGTTGTTGTTGTAGCGGCTACTAAGCCCNCAGTAACCATAATAGACATCACTGTGGCGGCAGCCCCAGGTTTACGACACAGAAAGTGAATTCTAGTTACCTCATCCTTTCCCAAGGCTACATCACTGGGGCGGTTGTTGTTGTTGTTGTTGTTGTAGCGGCTACTAAGCCCCGTTCCGGACGGTTCATCCATCATCGTTGTCGTCTATTTCAGCTAGGGGGAGGCC
>NW_016192964.1:0-3354 GCF_001687245.7 Rhagoletis zephyria | reverse complement strand
GACGCGCTATAAATACATACATACATGCATACGAGACGATAAATTACCCGGTGTCGTACCAGAGGAAGAAGGGTGTTAGTTGAGTTGGCTTGAGTGGACGGGCGAAGAGGTGGTTAGTGTCGTACGGAGAACCTTCACCTGCCAGACATATGTTGGGCACGTGGGGATCTAGTTTGGACAAGTAGGAAGTTTGATCAATTACAATAACCATACCGCAATTGAGTCAGATTTTTGCGGGTCATTCTCAGCAGTGGAGGCTAATTTTTTTCTGCAGGTGTTGATTGTACTCCTATGACGGTATTTACTAGGCGGAAGTTAGTCAAGGTGGTGACAGTTTCCCTGTGAATGCCGTGTATTGCCCGTCTATATAGCGACGGATTCAGTGGTTGTTGCACATATTGTTGGACCTCGTCCGTTAGTTCGTAAAGAATACATACCTTATTGAAGGCTACGTACCGGGCAAGTGCCTTTTCGAGTGCTTCCGACTGTAGAACCCTACTTGAAACCGCTTGCTGAGCTGAATATTGTGCACAATAACTGGGAGTCGGGTTGTTCTCAGTCGAAATGAGTACGCCGGTGACAAGAACATCCAGTTTTAGCTTGACCCCTTTCGTCCAGGTAGTAAAAATGATTGCTAGGGATTTCGAGATTAAGGGAGAGCGTTGGACACTTTGCAAGTGAAGAAACGAGAATGTTCGGAGCGGTAGTAGTTTACTTCTGAGCACATGTCATCAATTCCAGTTCCGAGCTCCAATATCGAGTATTCGTTAGCGTACGAGATGGTACTTTCGATCTTGATGGTGACGATATGTTTTAAATATATAAATCTTACAAGATATTCATAAACAAAAATATTATTTTAATTTGTGTTCATTTGGAAGTGAAAGTCTTAGTAAAATCGAATACACCGAAAGAAATTTAAACAATATATCGACTGCTGAGTGGAAGATCGACCTATCTCGGCAGCCAGTTCGAAAACATTCTATCTCAAAAAACTTTTCAAGAACGCCCTATTTCAGAATTCGTTTCAAAAACGCCCTATCTCAGCTGCCGATTCAAAAACGCCCTATATCAGCATATTTTCAATACATTTTGAAGTGAGATAGGGCGTTTTTGAACCGAATTTTGAGATATGGTGTTTTTCAATAAAATTCTGAAATAGGGCGTNTGAAAAGTTTTTTGACATAGAGCGTTTTCGAACTGGCAGCCGAGATAGGTCGATCTTCCACTCAGCCATCGATATTTTATATATAATTTTATAAAACAAAAAAAATTTCTTTAACGATATTGCGGTAACTTGCAGTTCAACTCAAATTGACCTTTCTTAAGTTTAAGTTTTGTCAAATCAAATTCTGATGACATATTTATCAACATTGCATTATTCTTTGCTTTTGTTAATTACAGTCAATTTGTATTGTTAATTTAATTTTAGATTTTAATATTATCTATTGCCTATTTTTAATGGTTAAATGTTTTTCCTTCTTTGTTTTTTGCAGTTATGGATAACCGCCGAAAACAACATCAACAACAACAACAACAACAACAAAAAGAGCAACAAGTGAAATCGTGGCATTTATATACCGCTATTGTGTGTTGTGTGTAGCGAAACGAAAAGTAAGAACAACAAAAAAAAATCATTCTAACAAAGCCAACAACAAAACAAAGCCAGCAGCAATTGTTGTTGCTTACTATAAGTAGTCAGTGTGAAAACGAAACAAACAAAAAATTTAAAAGCAAAGCCACCGCAACAAATAGCGTACAACAAGTATAGCACCAAAACAAGCACGTGCGCTACAACAATAACAACAATATCGCGTAAGTAATTTTATGTTTTTTTTTTTTTTTTATTCAAGCAGTAGATACATTTTTTTATACTTATTTTTTGAATAGGCGTGGCTCATCGAAAAATCTTTACTTATGGGTCCAGGTCAAATCGACAAATGGTTCGAATAGAATATTTTTGATTTGGATGGATTTTGGTCAGAACTTTTCTTTTATCATATAACAAAATTCTGGCAAAGCAAAAGAATAAATTTTTTTTTATTTTTATAGAATTAGGGAAAATGGAAAAAACAACAAAGCTTAAGCGGTAGAAGTTTAAAGTTATCCAAAATCCTAAATTTCATAATTTCCAGGATTTCGCAAGTTTATTTTTTGAAAAAACAATAATGGTTCTGGTCTTGTTTTAGGACTATAAAATAAAAATACATTTGTATATAAAAAAGCGAGAATGTACAAAAATACAGAATTGTGAAATTAGACAAAAAATTTAAGAGCAAAAACTTATAAAAATTTTTGGTTCAACATTTTATACAATTCAAGGTTTTTTTTTTTAGATATACATTTTTGAACTTTGTATTTTTGTTCATCAATTTTTAATAAAGAGTTTGCAATAATTTTTTTTCAATGTTCAAAAATTCATATTAAAAAAAAACACTTTAACATCAATTAGAGGCATTACATACAAAATAGCTAAAAACTTAATTTTCCCTTTACGATTTTTTAATTCTTTTTAATATTTTATTTTCGAAGTATTTTTTAATATATAGTTTTTTATATAGCCCCAAACATCACCTTTATAAAAAATATCATGATCTTTTAGTATTTTTTAGAGGCATGACATAAACAAATTTAGCTAAAAATTTAATTTTCGCTTTTGAATTTAAAACTTTTTTTTATTTTATTTTAGCTTTTTTTTAAACGTATATTTTTTTATATAGCACTAAATAGCACATTTATAAAGAGACCAGAACCATAGTAGTTTTTGAGATATTCAAAAAATAAGCTTACAAATTCGGGAAATTGTGAAATTTTGAACTTTCGACATTTTTTTCCTTTGGCAGAGCTTCGTTCTATGATAGAAAAAAGTTCTGACCAAAGTTCATCCAAATCAAAAAGGCTCGATACCAACCATTGGTCGATTCAACATGGTGAGCTGCCAAACTATCGATAGTATTTGATAATCGAAAACATCGATGGTTTTGTAAGCATTCCCCCCAACATCCGACAGTCGTCGATCTGTTGTTAGATTAGTAGGATAACACAATATCTAATGTATTCAATGATCTTGGGTTGGCTTAGTAAGTTGCTATAACGTCAAAAATATTATCGCACGCGCTTAAATTCTTTACCATTACCGCTTTGGTTCACATTCAAATCCGTTTTCAAAAGATTTCGTTTTGCGCTACTAAATACTTAGCTACACCATTGTCACTCGGCGCACCTCAGTCAATTAAGCTGTCAAATACACGTGTTTATAATCCATCCAACACCGTACTCGTGATCTTTTCTAAACGCGCAAGTCTAAGAATTACATTTGGGTTATTTGTATTTCTACATACATACGTAAATGAT
>NW_016192963.1:0-3354 GCF_001687245.7 Rhagoletis zephyria | reverse complement strand
CAGATTATTTTCATGATTTTTCGAGACTTTTCAGAAGCACTTATTTGCAGAAGTACGTAGCTACTCAGCCTAGAAATCACATTTATATGGTTTCTATGTATTATATATATATATTTTAATGCTTTGCTATCCATAGTTGTTATAATTAGAGATATTTATACATATCGCTAAACTGGAGTAATTTCTTCGTATTTAACTATTTGTCTGTTTCATCAAAGTTTTACGAACTTTACGATAAAAACACAAAATTTTACAGTCGTTTTGTTGTGAAGTTAAATAAAAAATATTTTTGCGCTTAATTTTGCAAGATTAGCTCGTGTTATACAACTAAGAAGAACAAGAGGAGACGTATAATTCCATGAAAAATCGAATATTATAGTATGTATGCATAGCCGGCGCCAGAGTTCGGAAGGGGGGGTAAATTTACTCCATTTTCTTTTGAGAAATTTTGGGAGTCTACTCCTCTCTCTCTCTTTCTCACTCTCTCTCTCAACTCCACTTAACTTAAAAACTACTCAGATTTGTTACACTGAAATTAAGCTTACGTTTCTGACTACAAGAATTTTACTTTATCTCTTAGGTAGATAGTTGAAATTTCAAGTTATCAAGTTTAGCACTGGCTAAGGTACGAAAAAATGGGTGGTAAAGTGTATGCTTAGACAACCGACAGAGTATATTCAAATCTTAGCTTACCACTAGAAAATGCTTCATCATGGAGAAAGTTTTCAGAGGTGAAGAAGAAACTAATTTACAATCTTCTTTACAATGATAATACTAAAAAATGCCATAGGGGTATTCTCGCAATCTTGCAGAATCCTTGCACGGTGCACAGACTGCGCGTGCAATCTGTGCAACGTGCAAGGGCTTTGCAGGACTCAGGCAATACCCTTAATGTTATAAACGGAATATGTCTTTTAATTTGTGATTCTCTTAGATTTATTAATCTATATTTACACTAGGCAATGAAATGCCAAAAATTGTACCATTAAAGAAATATCATAATGCTCCTTTATCACTGTAATTTTTTTCATTTCAATGACCATTGGAAATTCGACATAAGTCATTTAATAAAAATACAAAAAATTAAGTCCCTACGAAAACTTTGTTTTTAGTCCGATTTTTGCGAGTGATTTCCATTTGAATCGAATTTAAGTGGTCTGAACTCTGTCTGTGGCTAATTTTTTTGGTGATCTCAAAAATGCTCAAGGTTTCGCCGCGTGAGTTTAATAAAGCGGTTACTGTGATACACTTGCTACATAAGTACCTATGTGTAAACAGTGATGGGCAACATTTCGTTTTACTAAGAACCTAAGTACTAAGTAACAAATATTTTTGTATTTATGTAGTAGTACTAAAGTACTATTTACTTAAGTATTTTAGGTGTTACTAAATATCAAGTATGATAGTATGTAACTCTTCGTTAATTCGCTGAGTCGAGGTGAGTTGAATTGAGTTCAAGTGGGGTGAGCTTTTTTTAAATTTTTTTTTTTTAGTTTAATAATTTATGATACTTCAAAATGTTAAAATGGAAGGTGAAAATATTCTTCTTGCTAAAACGCATGAATCTAATATAATAAAACTTGTGTGTTGCAAAATGAAATAAAAAAATTATACATTGAGGAAAAGATGACAATGATTTAGTAAAATTGCATTTCTACAATTTTTATTGGCAAACTCGAAATTTATTCTAAAATTATTATGAAGATTATTATGAAGAAAGTGCATATGTGCATAAGGAATATTGTGTAAAAATTTCCCGCCAACATGTAATTACTTTTAAATAATAGGACTTTTAATTAAGGCGTGCAAGTAAAAACGTGTTAGATGACTGCGTCTGGTGCCACGGGGCGTATACGTTACATACGCAACTAGGGTATATGAGCATGAGTGGTTGTTTTTGTTGAAATCTTGATTTTTATACAAAACTGAAAATGAAGCATTTTCCAAGATAGGCGTAACACCATTTGCGACCAAAGACGCGTTTGTGTCGAAAAATGTAACAACTCGTGAGATTTGCTCATATACTACACAGCCTCATGACTCAGCCTAATGAGTACGAGGTGCCTCGCCTATTAAAAATTTTATAAAACCACCGTTTCTTTTCAAAACACAATTCAAAATTTTATTCTGTTTTCAATATCAATCTCTCTTTAAAAAGTATAAAAATATGTAGTTTACATATATGTCACGGTATAATCGGATCACTAAAAAATTGTGAGGTACTTAAATATGCTGTTTTTAAGACAATTTAAGTTGTCAGAGCAAAGTATGTATATACATATGTACATACATATGTGCAGCTGAGAAATTCAAGAAATTGTTTTTGACTTTTTGTAGGAGAAAATATGCGATAATTATACTGTAATACAAATAAGCTTTTACAGTGTATTACTATAGCACCATTTTATTTTATTTTCATATGCTTTTCATGTCCTTAATTATTATTATGCGCATTGGCGTTCTTTGTTATGCTATAATTCATCAATACATACTTACATATTGTTCGAACACTAAAAGCTCACAACGTAATCATTTTGGTTAATAGCTGAATATATGTATGTGTGTAATTAAAATCTATATAAATTAGTAAGAATAAATACCATAATAGCCATTCATATGTTTGTATGTGGGTGGTCTAAAAATTCATGCGAAGAAAAAAAGGTTAAAATGTTAAGCTTTCACGCCCTAGGATTTTTCTAAATGGAAAAAAGAAGGCCCGGTATTTTTGTTAAAAAAATGATATTTAGGACTGCCTCAAGCCCATGAAGTTTTCCATATATTTTATATGGGGAAAAAACATTTTTCCATAGAAATGGTATAGAATTCTTGAAAATCAATATTTTTCGATCGGAAAACCTTCTATATCTTTAGAAAACTTCCAATAAAAATATAATAATAGATTGGCGCCATAATAATACCCAATTGTTTATTTAATATTACCTATTTTTTATAGGCCCCTAAAATAAAAAATCGTAAGTATTAAAAAATGGCAAAACAAACAATTAAGTATTATTTTTGGAAGTCTCTTAAAGAGAAACAGAGTTTTCAGGAATTCTATACCATTTCTACGGAAAAGTATTTTTTCCAATATAAAATACATGAAAAACTTCATAGCCTTGGAGACAACTGTAGATATAATTTCTTTTAAAGAAAAATTATTTTTTTCCATTTATAAAATGTTTAGCGGTGGAACTCTGAAAATTTTAGTATTTTTACAATTTTTTTATTTTTTATTTGCACCACCCTAATGTACTTACATACTTATCTATTCATATATGATTGATTATATCATTAGCAACCCAGCGTGTATGTATGGATGTATATATACATATGTACGCAACTATTTATGCATAT
>NW_016192962.1:0-3354 GCF_001687245.7 Rhagoletis zephyria | reverse complement strand
AAATACTTTGCCTTTTTTCGTAATACATATCTAACTTGTGGTCACGGCAGTACATTGATGCATTTCATTCTGAACTGTCTTAGATGAGCGAGTGTGATAGGCACGTTGCACGTACTCAAAAGCTGTTATGTAGACGCTAGTGGTATATGCCGCCGAGCCACGCACGCGCCGCCGCCGAGTTACGAAATTATCGGGGCGGCCGCGTGCGGCGCCTAAGGAATTTCGTACAAAATTTACAAAAAATTACAAAACTATTTTACGAAATGAAAATAACATTTTTAAAGGAGTTTTTTTTTTGATAATTTGGGCCACTGAACATTTCCAAAAAAAAAAAAACGTAACTCACAAAAAACAGCGGTAATACGATTTTCGATCGAAAGCGTTTATTACAGTTAAATGAGGGTCGAATACTGGTAATCGACGATTTTTTTTTCAATACTACTACTACATATATATATTCTACAACAACAAGAAAGTTATAACACATCAAAAACTTTAGCGCCAATATATCAGAAAGCAGTTTTACCAGAAGCGCTATTTTTGCATGTAACTCCTCAATTATTGGAGATAAAACAAAGCCAAGTTGATTTTCCTGTTTACTTTTTTTTAGTATTTTAAACACACTTTTAATTTTTACATTCGTAAGTTATTTTATTCTGGGGTCCCGTAAACGTACTCACGTACTAGGTGGCTGTGTGAAAATTACGTTAGCATTCCTAAGTGGTGGTCAAATCCCAGGAAGGTTTTGCTCCAGCGCATCGCAGTGCCTTCTACACAGAGTTAAAGTCCCCTTTTTTGGTAAAAATTACTATCATTACATTCGGGTTTCCTTAGACGAATTTGGCGCTTAATATTATAGTGGACATTTTAACCATCTATAAGCCATTTTTTAAACAGTGGGTCAAAAAGGCCCATTCTGGCGGGAGTTAATGGGTTCAACTTATGGAAAAAAGTAGACCAAACCTTGTTTTCAATATATAACCCGCAAAAAATCGTAATAACTCCGTAATTTAACATAACGGTTGATAAGATTATTGCAAAGATTTTTCGACAGCGACATAAATTACCCCGATAACTTAACTTTTTCAATTTTTTTTTCTTTAAATTTAAAAAGTACATACGGATTTGTAGAGAACATAGCGATGTATGTATATAAATCAGACTTTCTTCTTTCTTTAATTCAAGTAGAAAGTAACGTAATTTAAATTTATTACTAATTCAATGAATTAACTAAATACAATTACAATCTGAACTGGCATGGCGACATGATAAGACATGATAAGATTAGTAGCCTCATGGTTCTTTGGAATCTACCTTATGGGCAGTAGCGACGGCGTTTCCAGACGCGCCGGCATCGCCGCCGCCGCCGATTCTTTTTGAGGTTGACCACGCCGCCGCCGCAAAGCCTGTCGGCGTAAGCCTCTAGTAGACGCTACAAATTCGCCTTATTTTGCAATTGATTGTATTTACATACATGGGCACAGTAATAGATAAACCAGCAACTCAAATTGGCCGACGTAGACGCTACTTTTGTCGCGAAAACTGAGTTTATCGTTGTAGACATTTTAGCCGGATAAGAACTGAAAAATTTTAATTACTAAGACGTGTTTGCTAGCATAAGATTCCAAATTAGCAGCGTAAGCTGTGATGGCAAAACATTAACTCAAATTTTATCAAACTATCACAACTGAGAACATGCCATTAATGAACGCGAATTATGTGTTGACTTTTTGATGGGAATTAATATCTGTGTTTTCAGTTATAATACTGAATGATAAATCCATTTTTTTATACATTTTAGACTTGTTCACTTAGTAAAATATTTAAATTTTTGATATTGGTAGATTTTTACGACAGCGTGCGAGGATAATTCATTTTGGTCGAATAAATTTTGGTAACATGGATCGTAATTTACTAAATTAACCTGGAGCACAAGGCCGCTTAGGGGGCCGAAAATGTAAAAATTCGTCGTCTGCAATATGAACGAGTTTAGTATTTTTGTAAAGGTAATTTATACTTTAAAAATAATTAAATAGACATTTTTATAAAAATGGTAATTTTTTTAATGGAATGAATAAAAAATATATGAAAAAATATGTTTTTTATTATTTTATTTAACAGCGAGGTTTTTTAACTTTCGAAAGAGAAAATAAAAACCTGCTCGCAGATGTACAATATAGGTTTATTTTTTAAAGAGTTGCCACCTGTAAAAAATTATTTAATAAGTTAAATGAAATATGGAAAGATGGTATAAAACGGAAAGGTTATGTTGGAGGGTTGCCACCTATTTAAAAAACCGAAGTACATTTGAATTAAAGGAATTGGGTAATTAAAATATGTATCATCATACGGGAGTCAGACGAAAGAAAAAGGTTTTAGCTTACAAATACTTTAAGGGGGTTGCCACCTATTTGTAAAGTCAAATCAAATTAAAGTAAAAAAAATGTATGTTAAACGAAAGGTTTACGACATCGTATTTGTTATTTTATTCCAATGAGTGATATGTTTTAATTTAATTCCTTTTATATATATTACTGAACTTAAGGTTAGTAATTCTCTTAATGAAAATTTTTCTTTCGTCTGACACCCATACTCTGATACATATTTCAGTTACCTAAGTACCTTAAATGAATTGAATTTGATTTTCTTTAGCAGGCGGCAACCCTTCTACGTGTAATTTAGAAGTAAAGCCTTTTTAATACCATTTGGATCGATGCTCATATTATTATTACTCTAATTCATGTAACTTATAAAATAATTGGAATAAATAAAATTTTTTAACAGACGGCAACTTAAAAACAAATAAAACATTATTGCACATCTACATCTGTATTTTGACTTCTCACTTTTGAAAATAGAATGAACCAAAATTGCATACCTGCAAATAAAATAAAAACTATATACATATGCATAATAGATCAGGGGTTCCCAGACTTTTAAAATAATGGAACCCTTACTAAATACTTTTTAGTTTATGGAACACCACGTCAAATTACTAATGGTGATTTTGTTTCTTCCAAGAAATCTTGCCCTTCCAAGGTGCGAAATTTGTTTGATGTTATACTCAACCCTGTAAAAGCCTTGCAGAAAAAATTATCAATTGATTAAGATAACCAATTTCTAGTTACGTTTTTTTTGCGGGAGCTCGATAAATAACACCTTTTAATTAGCTATGACAAAATTAACTTCAAGTTAGTTGTAAATCGTGCAGGAGTCATGCAGACGTTATCGGGAGTTTGTTTTCTTTACAAGCTTCTATTTAAACATTTCATACAAAAATTACTTTCAATACACTTTTTTCTGAGATTCGCAGATTCTTTTTCGTATTCAGGACAAATAAAAGGAAGATCGAAA
>NW_016192961.1:2327-3355 GCF_001687245.7 Rhagoletis zephyria | reverse complement strand
AGAAGAAAAACCAAAAACTGGCATAGAAGAAAAATTCGACAGGGTGCTGGACATGACAATCGAACTAGAGGATATGGCTAAAAATAGGTACAGCAACACGAAGACAGAAATCAAAACACTGAGCGAAAAAATTAGAAACAAAATAGAAGAAGTGTACGAGGCATGGGCACTACAAAACCAAGCCCAAAAACAGCACAGAGAACTGTTGCTCGCAGAACTCAGCGCCCACAAGAAAGAGAATATAGAACTAAGACAGAAGATAGAGACACTAGAGAGCCTAGGTAGAAAAATCAGCAAAGAGCAACTCGAAAACCTTCTCGACAATATAAAAAACGCCGAAGACGTAGAAAAACTAGTGGGCCTGCAATGGCCAGACAAAACATACAAGTGCGCCAAAACGACGACTAAAAGTATTCTAAGCCAGGCGGCAACAAAAATTTTAGTAGTAAACGAGAAGAACGCCAAAGATGCGGAGATAGTAAATAGGCTAGGGGCAATCTATCCGAGCTTCGGTAGGGCCATCAAAAGGGCAGGAGCCGGCAAAGCTCTCATACTTAGAATCAAGGAAGACATCATCGAAGAAGAATCGGCAGAAGAACGACCAGACACACAGCAGATAGTACTAGTCAAAACCGCAGAATCTACAACCAAAGAAGCGATACTCCAAATCAAGAGCGCTTTCAACCAGATAGAGGGAAAACCAGAAAATGTACTAACTTACGTGACACAAGACCTAGACGTTACAACCACTCTTAAAATCTTGGAGTGCTGCAACTACAGACAAGAGTTAAAAGTCGAACTATGCGCGAAAGGCAGGGGCCTGAAAAAACGCACACTGGAAGACAAAGACAACCTAAAGACAATGATCGTAAAAAACGCGGAGGGCCGCACATACGCGGACACCCTGAAGGCAATAAAGATAGCAGTTAAACCAGAAGAATCCGGCGTAACTGTTAGAAAGATCGCCAGAACCAAAGATGGGAATGTAGTCCTAAAGCTCAGAGACGACACCCCGGGAGCGAGCGACG
>NW_016192961.1:897-2202 GCF_001687245.7 Rhagoletis zephyria | reverse complement strand
AAATAGAAGAAGCCATAAGGGAAGCAACAGAAGAAAGTGGGGAGATGACTATTAGTGACCCAAACCCCAGCAAAAATGGAGCCTGGACCGCGAGGGTCCTGATATCGAAAAAAGCCGGAGACAAGTTGATCGGTGGTAGAACAATCAAGATTGGTTGGACTAACTGCCGGGTGACAGAAAAAATCGCGATACCAATCTGCTACAACTGTCTGAAACTAGGACATCTGGGAAACGCATGTACCGAGAAACGAGTCGAATACAAACGCTGCTACAAGTGCTCAAGCAAGGAGCACGAAGCAGGAAACTGCAACGGAGAGCCAAAGTGCAACGAATGTAAAACTACAGGCCACGTCGTCAACACCTTTGAATGTCCGAAGTATAGACAAATGATTCAAGAGAGAATGGCAAAAACGAAAGCTAGAATCGAAGGGTACCTTGAACACTAAACATGAACAGGGTCCTACAGATAAATAGTAATAGATCAAGAGGGGCATTTGACTTGGCAATCCAAACGGCAATACAACTAGACATAGATATCCTAGTGATGACTGAGCCAAACATAAAAAAGCTAGACAAAACATGGGCGGTAGATGAGTTAAAAAACGCAGCGACAAAAACGTTTAACAAAGCGACCCCAATGAAAATAGGACAGGGTCCCGGCTTTATCTGGACACAACACAACAGTCTTATTTTGTATAATTGCTACATATCACCAAATGTGAACACTGAAGACTACCAAAACTTTTTAACAATCTTAGAAAACAGCATACTAGAGCATAAAGAGGACAAAGAACTAATAATCACAGGAGATTTTAACACAACCTCAAGTATGTGGGGTAATAATAGCACAAACAAGAGAGGCAAAATCATGGAGGAGTGGATAGCTAAGCTAAACCTCATAGTCGCTAACAGGGGCAATAAACCAACTTTTGAAAGACGGGAACAAAGATCGAATATAGACATCACACTTTTTAGCGAAAACCTGACAAACAGAATAAAAAACTGGGCAGTCCTAACAGACCTAGAATCACTGAGCGATCATAAATTTATAGTGTTTGACATTCTACCAAAAGCTACGATAAATAAAAACAGGCAAGAAAGAGAAACAAAAGGACAAGGATATATAAAACAGATAGATAAAGTTAAATTAGTAGAACAACTGGAGAAACGCATAGTAGGCAAATCCCTAGATCCAACGAACATGTACAAAGCAATTAAGACGGCCAGCAAACACTCAGAAGTTGAGACAATTCACAGAATAAACGGAGCATACTGGTACAACGAGAGAGTCGCGGAAGCGCGCAG
>NW_016192961.1:0-887 GCF_001687245.7 Rhagoletis zephyria | reverse complement strand
CAACAACATAAAACCTACATGGAGTTTAGATATAAATTAAACACGGAGATAGCAAGATCGAAAAAAGAACACTGGAAGGCGGTGTGCGATGAGATAGAGAACTGCCCATGGGGCTTAGGATATAAAATCATAGCTAACAAATTTAAAATACCCACTCCTAGACTAGAAAACGAGACAATAGAATCCACTCTCAAAACACTATTCCCCCAACACGACCCATATAGACACAACATTAAAATAACAAACAGGCCCGTAGACGAGTATATCCCCATCACCACAGAAGAGATCCTAAACNCAACAAAAAAGGCCCCAGGAATAGACAAAATCCCGGCAGAGGCGATTAAAACATTAATAAAAAACTTCCCAGAGGAGACGAAAATACTATTCGACAAACTACTAGAAAGAGGGAAATTCCCAGAACCGTGGAAACAAGCCAAAGTAGTATTGCTTCATAAACCAGGGAAACCCGAGGGGGTACCGAGTTCTTACAGACCAATATGCCTCCTTAACACAATAGGCAAAGCCTTTGAAACCCTAATCAACGATAGAATAGTGACCTTCCTGGACGAAAATAAAATTATATCGGACAGCCAATACGGGTTCAGAAAAAAGAGGTCCACAATTATGGCCATAAATAAAATCGTTGAACAAGCTAAGCANAACTCGGTGAACTGGAGATCCATTAAGCAGAGTCTGGAAAGATACCAGCTCCCGGTATACCTCCGGAAAATAATAGACGACTATCTCAACAACAGGGAAATCGTAAGTGGACAAATAAAACTAGGCATGACAGCAGGGGTACCCCAGGGCTCGGTCCTGGGGCCCACCCTGTGGAATATAGTGTATAATGAAGTCTTCAGCTTAAAACTGCCGGAAGGCGCCAGATT
>NW_016192960.1:3071-3355 GCF_001687245.7 Rhagoletis zephyria | reverse complement strand
AATCATATGCAGCCGCTGCTGCTGCCGCTGCCTCTACTTCCGCTGCTTCAGCAATTCCTAACAAACCCAACATTAAACTCAATGAACAAAAACGCCCGTCAGGTGATTCAACCGCAGCCAATCGCAGGAAACTAAAACAGCCATTAGTTATTGGGTCTAGCAATAATAAAGAGCTTAGTGTTGTATCAAACATGAAATGGCTACATCTCTCTTCATTTTTGAATAATGTGACTCAGGAAGATATACTGGACTATGTTTCGAAACATGCAAGCCTAGACAAAAAG
>NW_016192960.1:2565-2966 GCF_001687245.7 Rhagoletis zephyria | reverse complement strand
ATACTGAAACAGCCATTAGTTATTGGGTCTAGCAATAATAAAGAGCTTAGTGTTGTATCAAACATGAAATGGCTACATCTCTCTTCATTTTTGAATAATGTGACTCAGGAAGATATACTGGACTATGTTTCGAAACATGCAAGCCTAGACAAAAAGTTCTTAGAGTGTTTTATGCTTGTAAAGAAGAATACCCCGATTGCGAGCGTTAAAAAGGTAAATTTTAACCTAGGAGTGTCTGAATGGTGCTACGAGATGGTTCTGTATGCGGATATCTGGCCAGCCAATGTTAAAGTACGTCCCTTTAGGTTTTTTCCCAAAGGCGATGTAACTCAACTCGACCCATGAGTCCTTCCACCTGCGTTGAAGCCCAATCTAAGCACCTACGCATTTACTTCCAGAAT
>NW_016192960.1:0-2502 GCF_001687245.7 Rhagoletis zephyria | reverse complement strand
CTAGGAGTGTCTGAATGGTGCTACGAGAAGGTTCTGTCTGCGGATATCTGGCCAGCCAATGTTAAAGTACGTCCCTTTAGGTTTTTTCCCAAAGGCGATGTAACTCAACTCGACCCATGAGTCCTTCCACCTGCGTTGAAGCCCAATCTAAGCACCTACGCATTTACTTCGAGAATGTATGTGGTTTAAGAACTAAATCGAAAATACTCTTCGACTTAAGCTCACACATGGACTATGACATCTTTGTGCTCATCGAGAGTTGGCTTAGTGTGGATTTCTGTGACAGCGAATTCTTTGACACGAACCTTTACAATGTGTTTCGAAAAGATCGTGATCCCCTCAGAACTGGACTATCCAGAGGGGGTGGAGTTTTAATTGCGGTCCTGAAGAAATATCGCACGCTGCGTCTGCCGCTGGAGAATGATGATCTACTTCTTAACCAACTGTGCGTGTCTGTGTTCGGTGCCTCCCAACTTGTCATTTGTGCGACATACATTCCTCCCTCTAGTGCTGATGCTCTATATAAGGCGCATACTGATAATGTTCTAGCTTTAGCATCTAAGGACACAGCTAGTAACTTTTGCATGTTAGGCGACTTCAACTTGAGCAATATTGAGTGGGCAAATACGGCCACCTGCGCTACTTTGTATCCCAAAAACATCAATACTTTTTCCGAATCGTACGTTATTGACAATCTTTCGAGTATTAATCTTAGTCAGATAAATAGTTTTAAAAATAAGCTTTGTAGAATTCTAGATCTTATTTTCATTAATGATAACATGAATTTTTCTTTACTTGAATGCCTTGACCCCTTGTCGTGTCCTGGTCTTCACCATATTCCACTTATTTTAAACTTGCAATTCTATAAATTTAAAAATATTGCGATGGATAACCAATCCCTTAGTTTTTGTTTTAATAATAATTGTGATTTTAATGCCATCAATTCTCAGGTTTCTTTGGTGAACTGGGACTCGGTTTTATCCGGGATCAATGTAGATCTATGTTTTGATACTTTTAAGTTCAGATTAAAAGAAATTTGTTCAAGTATATTGCCGCCAAGAAATAAGAGTTTTTATAGAACTCCTTGGTATACGAAGGACTTAAAGAAGCTTAAAAATTTAAGGAATAAGTTCTATAAAAAATTTAAAGTATCAAACTCTTTATCACATAAGGAAAAATATTTGGATTATTCAAGAGAGTTTAAGTCCCTGAGTAATATTCTTCATAGAAATTATGTTCAAAAATTTGAGCTTGATATTAAATCGAATCCCAAGGCCTTTTGGCGGTACGTCAAATCAAAAAAAAATTGCTCAAGCATTCCGTCGGAAGTTTTCTATAACGGATTACATGCGAATTCCTCTGTAGAGGCTGCAAATCTGTTTGCAGACTTCTTTAGCTCAAACTACGAGCCTGAAGTAGATTCTACTGAAGACAGCTGTTTGAATGTGAATGCCCCAATTGATTTTGGAGCGCTCTCCATTACTCTTGAAGACGTGGTTGATGGCATCCAAAATTTGAAATCCTCAAAGCAGGCAGATATTGATGGTCTGTCCCCATGTCTTCTCCAAAACTGCCCGGCTATTGCATACCCTCTTCTACTGTTGCTCAATAAATCCCTTAAATATGGCGAATTTATTGATGCCTGGAAGGTTACCTTCATCACGCCCATTCACAAAAGTGGTAATAAAAGCAATATCGCCAACTACAGACCCATATCAAAGTTGTCTACTGTCTCTAAGTTATTTGAGTTCATTGTAAAGCAAAATATGTACTTTGCAACCAAACGGCTGATTTCAGTTAATCAACATGGATTTATGTCTGGTCGATCAACTGTTACAAATCTAGCCGTTTTCTCCGAATTTTGCCTATCTGCTTTTAACAATCGCTTGCAAGTCGACACTGTCTATACCGACTTCACCAAAGCTTTTGACAAAGTTAGTCATTCGCTCCTAATATCCAAATTGTCTAGTTTGGGTTTCCACTCTACCTTTCTGAAGTGGGTAAAGTCTTACCTTTCGTCACGAAAGTGTGTTGTCGTAATGGACAACATCTCGTCGCAATCTTTTACTGCGACCTCTGGAGTACCGCAGGGTAGCGTCTTAGGTCCCCTTCTCTTTGTGATTTTTATTAATGACATATCTAGCTGCTTTAACCATTCTGAATATCTTTTATATGCCGATGACTTAAAAATTTTCACTACGGTTACAAATCAGCTCGATTCTGTCAGACTTCAGTCCGATCTAAATAATGTTGCTGTCTGGTGTCGTACAAATCAACTGCAGTTAAACATAAATAAGTGTTTTCATATAGCATTTTCTAAGTCTCGTTCCCCGATCCCCACTTCTTATTATATCTTTGGCTCATGTCTAAGCACTCGTAATGAAATGTCTGATCTTGAAGTGGTTTTCGACTCCGAATTTCTTTTTAATAGTCATTTAAACTATACTATAGCGAAGTCCTATTCTATACTAGCTTTTATTCGCCGTTTTAGCTCTGAGTTTA
>NW_016192959.1:0-3355 GCF_001687245.7 Rhagoletis zephyria | reverse complement strand
CCAAAGTGATGGAAAATGCCATAAAAAGGGCTCAAATGGCAATCAACTGCGGCGACGGCCATTTACATGACATCATATTCTCGACTTGATGTAAAAAAAATGAAAAGACCAAATAAAAATAATCCACAAGAAGAATCAAAGTTTTTCATTTTTTTTTTTAATTACAGCCAAAAAACATCGCAAGGTTACTTTTGCGCCACCTTGTATTATTTCCTAACGTTGTTCAAGCTTAAAGCGATTCATTTCGTTTGGCGGAGATATGTTACAGATCATGATGCAATAATGAAAGTTGTTATACGTTGGCAACTTCTCGCACTAATCCGCCATCTTGAACTACCTTAGGAGAAACTGTGTTGTTTCTTTGCTAATTTCACTGAACATTTCCCAAAATATTAGCAAAAAATTCTAAACGAGCTACATTGATTCAATTTTCGCTGTTCGTTTTGTTCTTATTCGCTGACATTTGTTTTCTAATTGCGTGAAATTTGGTAAGTATTTTAATAAAACCGAATTATTTTACAAATCAATTATAATTTTGCATTTATTAGGTAATTTCCATAGTATTTTCCTAGCCGACCTGTGCTGGTATTGTATTTTGACTTTATTTTTCGTTATATGGAAGACGATTAAACACGATTTGTTTTTATATCGATTCTGAAAAATCGACGGTAATTTTTAGTCACTTCAAACTTGTTTTATGAAGTTTTAAAATTGGGCTTATATGGTTTTTTTTAGAAATTGAACTTTATTTTTATTGCAAATTCTTAGAAATAAATAAATTAACATGAGAGGAAAATAATATCACTTTGATTGGGGTTGCTATTGATATGAATAATAAATTTTGCACAATTAAAAATCAAAGTGGATTTACTGAAATAAACACAACATATTCTGAAATATATCTTCAAAAAATAAAAATAAATAAAACATTATAAAGTAGTCAATGCTTGCTGTATGACACGAACTTGGATATACGTGAATTTGGGTAATGTATAATTCCTTATATGATTCCTCAAAGTATCCTTTATATAACACTGTGGAATACAAAAAAAGACCTTAGTGCGAATATATCAGGTTTGATAGCTGTTGACCAAGGTGTATTAAACAAGGTGTGATTGACAACTCAGTTAGGCTCTCTGTNTAAAGTAGTCAATGCTTGCTGTATGACACGAACTTGGATATACGTGAATTTGGGTAATGTATAATTCCTTATATGATTCCTCAAAGTATCCCTTATATAACACTGTGGAATACAAAAAAAGACCTTAGTGTGAATATATCAGGTTTGATAGCTGTTGACCAAGGTGTACTAAACAAGGTGTGATTGACAACTCAGTTAGGCTCTCTGTTAAGGTACTAACTATTATGCCAAAAAATATAAACAATCGATTCAAAATTCATACAAAATTTTTTCAATTTGACTTTATAGGATGGTTCTTCTGAGAGCAATGTCAAATTGAATTACACTTTGTTGAATACATTTTGCTGTTGACCATACCAATAATGCCTCATACTCAGAATTACTAGATCAATTCGTGTTCTCCGAGAAAAAAAAAAATTCCACTATACAAAAATCTGAAAAATCTTTTTTCTCCAAATTTTGAACATTTATCGTTTTTGGCCTATATTTTGTTGAAATAGTAAAACTTAGTATGAAGCATTGTTGGTATGGTCAGCAGCTATCAAACCTGATATATGCGCTAAAGGAGCCCATATGAAAGAGGGGGACAAAAGATCATACGTAAATGAATTCCTCTATTTGGCCTGTACAATATAAGGGAAACATTTCAAATTCATAAGGGATAATTTTCTCAGTGATGCGCCTAATATAAGGAATTATATAAGCCATAATGTTATAGCTGGGTATTCATCAGCTCAAACAATTTAAGCATATTATCCTATTCCTGTGAATAAAAACACGCCTAATTTTATTGTTTTAATTATCTACAACTTTATGAGGCTACCAAGCCATATATATACCTATTGTGATAATCGGAATGCTGTTGAGAAGGCATACAATTTAGTACTTTTTCAACTAAAAGGCTGCAGTGTGTTTATCATTTCATCAATTTAAAAAAANTTCCACTATACAAAAATCTGAAAAATCTTTTTTCTCCAAATTTTGAACATTTATCGTTTTTGGCCTATATTTTGTTGAAATAGTAAAACTTAGTATGAAGCATTGTTGGTATGGTCAGCAGCTATCAAACCTGATATATGCGCTAAAGGAGCCCATATGAAAGAGGGGGACAAAAGATCATACCTAAATGAATTCCTGTATTTGGCCTGTACAATATAAGGGAAACATTTCAAATTCATAAGGGATAANTAAAGGAGCCCATATGAAAGAGGGGGACAAAAGATCATACGTAAATGAATTCCTCTATTTGGCCTGTACAATATAAGGGAAACATTTCAAATTCATAAGGGATAATTTTCTCAGTGATGCGCCTAATATAAGGAATTATATAAGCCATACTGTTATAGCTGGGTATTCATCAGCTCAAACAATTTAAGCATATTATCCTATTCCTGTGAATAAAAACACGCCTAATTTTATTATTTTAATTATCTACAACTTTATGAGGCTACCAAGCCATATATATACCTATTGTGATAATCGGAACGCTGTTGAGAAGGCATACAATTTAGTACTTTTTCAACTAAAAGGCTGCAGTGTGTTTATCATTTCATCAATTTAAAAAAAAAATGCTTTTATTGTCGGTTTCACGAAAGCAATTTATGTGAAATATTTTTTATTTTCTGTCAGCTTCCATATTAAATTCTAGTAAAGAAAAAAATAAATTTTCACTTAAATTGCTTACGTGAAACTGGCTTTTAGTTTTAGTCTTATTGCATTACAGCTTGTCTAAAATTTTCCTAAAAACGTGAACGCCAGTTTCTGGGGCACTTCAGGGTAATACTGCCGTCGTTAGTATGCATGACGCCCTTTAAACCCTCGTGGGTTTATCAAAATTGGTGTCATATCTTAGAAAATATGAACCTTGTTGGAATATTCATGGTGGCAGGGAATTAAATTCCTATGCAATTTAAGTAAAAAGTGCGTTCTATTTTTTATAGAATATTTTAAGACAGCATGCATTGATGGCAATGATATGCGCAATAAATGTAAAAAAAAGCATATGGGTATTTCCTGGAAAGTGTCAACCAAGAGCAAAAAAAATAAAATTTTGCCTTGACAAAAGTTTATAGATGCCAATCGGTAACTACATATCTTGTCTTTCATCCACCAAAATATTGGACTAATTGGTCCATTCCATTTCAANACCATATATATACCTATTGTGATAATCGGAACGCTGTTGAGAAGGCATACAATTTAGTACTTTTTCAA
>NW_016192958.1:0-3355 GCF_001687245.7 Rhagoletis zephyria | reverse complement strand
TTTTTTTTTATATAAAAAATTTGATTTTGCTTTTTCGTAGAAATAAAATTACTTTTGTCAAATTTTCGAAAATTTAAAATAGCCACGATTACCTACTGGAGTTCATTTAGCACTTCTTACTTCTCTTCATTCTTGTTTGTATACTTTTTCTCTAATCGCTTAGTTTGATCTAAAAATTGAATAAATTTTCAGTAGTAGCAGTGTAGTGTGCGGAAAATATTAAAGTGTAAGTGATTTGAAAATACTTCTAAAAATCTAATTTCATTCCATGAGTTTTTGAATAACTATTTTTGCATCGATTTCAAAGATCGAATATGATCTCAGAAGAGGATATATA
This sequence comes from Rhagoletis zephyria, assembly GCF_001687245.7. Taxonomy (NCBI): domain Eukaryota; kingdom Metazoa; phylum Arthropoda; class Insecta; order Diptera; family Tephritidae; genus Rhagoletis; species Rhagoletis zephyria. The sequence continues at coordinate 3,018 of NW_016192958.1, read as the reverse complement.
GGCCTTTAGAATGATATATAATAATCTATTGTCGGATCAGGCTTGTGGCTTGTATGGGATTTTTTATCGGGTTAATTAAAAAGGACCCATACTTCTCTTAATTTCCTAAAATTTGACCAACGATTATTTCTACAATTTCAAAATATGGATCACTATCTAAATTAAATCTTTTTTGAAATAAGCTGATATCTCACTTATTGCAATCGCATAAAAATTGTCGAATTTAGGCCACTTTTCGTAAATGACCTTTAAAAAATCTATAAAAATAGGCAATAAAATTTCTCTTAAAAACGATAAAAATTAGGGGGTAGGGTCTTGAAATTTCCAAATAAAAAAAAAGAAGCATTTTCGATGGGCACCCTAGCATTTAGAGCGCAGCACTAAGCGTATAATTCCATCCAATATACTCGAATTTCTTTTGTTATCAGTTCTCGTCTTTGAGTTACTGCTGGCTGTAAGCGCAAGGAAAATGTTTGCACAAAATGTGGTAAAAGAAATTTGATTTTCATTCTCGTATATTTAAAATCAATTTGTTTGCATATGCAACAACAGCAGCGATAGCAGCGTTAGGAGCGCTCCTAGAAACTAAGCCAAAGGAGTAAGCACACTTGGGGCAAAATGCAATAAATTGTTTGCGGAGTGGCAGCAAGCAAATCGGTCGAATGCAGAAGCACGCATTTGATTTGAATTTTAATTTAATATTTTGCTATGTTATTAATTTAAAAGGATATTATTTCATAATACCGCAGAAGATATAGGCAAGAGCAATACTTTTCAAACTATGTGAAGTTTGTGTTTCTACTTTACTTTGTGCGCGCGTAGGTATCTCTAAGAGTGGAAGAAATTTTGCTATTATCCGAGATTTTTAAAATATGAACAAGAAATTTATGTACGTATACGCCCAGCAATTTGCGTGCAATTGAAGTGCAAGTTTGAAGTGGGTCAAAATTCTTTATTTTTAATAACTTTTTTTTCGTATTAATAATTTTTTTCGTTGAAGGTGCTTCGCAATTTCTTACACACAAAGTACGAATACCTTTCAGCCACTACACACTTGCACTTGATTATAATGAAATTGCATACCCAAAATTTTATTAAAAATAATCAAAAATCCCCAAAAATCTCATAATATCACAATATAAACATTTGAGTACTGTTTCTAGTCGTTGGGCAGGGTATTGTACTTTTTTCACGCAGGCGCAGTTTCCTTAACCTCAGAGCATTCTGTGAAGGACTTTTCCTAATAAAAAGCGAAGTTTTTTGTTCACAGCCTAAACTGGCAAACGATCGTAGTGCCAAATAAAAAGAGGAAGGTGGGTTCAAGCTAGGAATATTTTTCTACGCGGCGAGTAAATGTAGTTCGGTGTTTAGGGGATTTACGGGCTCAACGTAGCTTTTTTGAAAATTCTCACTTTCAGTGTTGCATTTTAATCCTAGTTTTACTTTTCGTGGATTATTAAATTTAATTATATACAGAAAAATAGCATTGCTTCGCTCACAAAACTGCATATTAGGTATATATATTTTGCGCATTATTTTTGAATTAAAAGAATAGCTTTTACACTCAGTGCACTCAATTAATTTACAAAATTTTGAACGCCACACTATTAAATGCTCGAACTACTATAAATATTTAAATTGATATCTGAGAAAGTTGAATTTAAATTTATTTGACTACATTGCTTAGAAAAAGCGTGAAATTTACTTAATTGGCTAAGTACACAGAGAAAAAAAATATACCACATCCTTATTGCTTCAACATAAAAAAAGACATATGATTTGGCGCCAAACGACCTTTTAGTCACTTTAAAAGATCTATTTTTGGAGAATTTTCATTTTAATGCGATTTCGCTTTGCACCTTCACAGATGCTTTTTCATAATTAAGAACTGAACTTATTCTTGCCAAAAATACCTAGACAACACTACTCTGTGGTCAATCAAACAAACTTATGTTTAGTTTGTTTACAAAATACTTTTTCTGTTCAAAAATTTTCATTTCGCTAACATGGAAAACCCAAAAATGACCCTGTTTGAAAAAATCATATTACTTTTTTCTTAGTGTACGAATTTTGGCAATTGAAAATTATTTATAATTCAGTTTTCTCCTTCTATTTATCTACATATTTAGGCAAATGACATTCATAATCATAAAATCACATGAAAGGATGTATAACTAGTATTTGTTACGACGTTCGTTAATATACATTTAAGTGAATATGTATACAATAATTGCATTACTTTCTCCTTAAATGAAATCGTAATAAATTAGATTAACACCGCAATTAACTTCGAACAAAAATTCAGATGGACATCCACTTTAAACGAGCCCAAGGTTCGATTGCATAGAGTAAACTAGCGCAAGCATATGGAAGCATTAAGATATGCAGTAATGGACGATTTCTAGAGCATTGCCAAATATCAGCTGTCACTGCAACACTTACAAACCTCTCTCGGACAGGCAGATGGACAGGCAATGCAGTCAAACTGAAAACCTAAACTCATGCAGACGCATTTATGCGCCTATCAGCACATTTGAATTGCATATGTATGAACGTGCGTAGATGTACGATTTGCTTGCACAAAATTGCTATCATAATCATCATCATTGATGTATTGACGTTTAGACAATCGAATGAATGAAGAATGATTGTAAAATGTTCTAAAGGCATGCACACATTTGGAAGGGAGGGTGCAAGTATACCCAGCAAAACAGGCAGTCCAACAGGCTAACAGACAGCTCATCGTTAGACATGGTGTTGCAAGTCAGCACAAATGCCACTCATTCAACCTAAATTACTGCTACTGCTGCTTGCAATCGATACTGAATGCATTGTGGTTAAGTGCGTGAACTATATGAGCAACATATCACACTCACTCACACACGCACTCAGCTCATGTCAATCAGTTTAGTATGAGGTTTCATGTATGTTTGTATGTATGTATGAATGTACATATGTAGGGTGTCTGTGGTTAGGGGTTGGTATGTCAATCGTGTTAATATGGCTGCATTTAATGTG
>NW_016192956.1:0-3355 GCF_001687245.7 Rhagoletis zephyria | reverse complement strand
TGATTAATTAAGTTATGCTGGCTAAGTCGGGTTTCCTCATCAATCTAAGCAATTTGGTGTGCATTTTCATTGAGATATATACCAACATGGGCGTAGCCAGGTAGGGGCAGGGGGTGATCGAGCCGCCCCCCCTAACTTTCAAATTCTCCTTATATATGTATAAAATAGTACCCTGGAATGCCAGGTTAGTAGGGTCGAATATACAGTTTTGACAGTTTTTTAAATCTTTTAATGCTGTGTCTTTTTCATATTGGAAATTTTCTTCTTTTATTGTAATAATTAATTCTTTTTCGGTTTCAATTTCTAAATTTTCTATATTTGGCAATGGTACTATCAACTTTAAATCTGTTAGTATGTAAGTGCTTGGGATTTTGATGGCAATAACAATTGTTTGATTTTTGTATAGCAATACCCCTATTTTTGATCATTTTAATTTGTAAAAATCTATTTTAAAGTATTAAATTTCCTCTTTTGTTAAAATTCCAGGATGAATTAAATTATATTTGGCTGCGGCTATATTATTTTGAATATCAACAATTTTATCCTTAACATATCTAATTTTGTACACTCATGTCGTTATAAAGCAATTGATTTAAAATTTCTGTATTTTGCTGACTAATTTATATACCAATATATATATATATTTTTTTTTTATAATTTTTTTATTTTTTATTTTTATTTTTTAAGTATCTCCATTATGAGCTGTGATACTGAACCTATCATCATCGTCATTATCATTATTATTCAAACTGGGTATTTCTGCAAATTTGTGTGGTCTTTTTATATTAGCAATATGGACATTCTGTAAAGGATTAATTCGGAAATATGGTTGATCCTTGTGCCTTACTCTTCTGTAGTTTTTAATGGGTCCGGTTTGTCTATTTTCTGTGTATTCTTCTCTATTTTTGTTATGCTTGGCTATTGCTTTTTCTTTTGCTGTTTTAATTCTATCTTGTAATATGGATGGACAAATGTTTTCCTTAGCGAACCTTGGAGAACATTTGATGGTTGAATGATGCCGATCATTATAGTTAGCTATAACAATTTGCATTCTCATTTCTGTTGAGAGACTTGGATCTTCAATTCCTGTTAGTTTCTCTAAAAGGGTTGAGTGAAGCCTCTCAATATCTGCATTACCTGTGTGGTTATTAGGTTTGGTAAGGTGGATCTCAACATTCTCGTCATTTAAATATTTTACTAATTGTTCCGCTCTAAATTCATTATCCATTATTATTATTTTCGGTTTTCCGAATTTTGCAAAATGTTCCATTATTATTGCTTTCTTTGCTCTCCAATTTCGATCCGTAATTGTATATGCTGCGGCGAACTTCGTTAACTTATCAATTGTTGTAACAAATGAATGTTTGTTAAAATGAAATATATCAATATGGATTACTTCATTTTTATTAGTGGGCGTCTCAGTTAGGTTAAATTTGGGTTTAATCGGATTACGATCATATTTTATCTGCTGGCATTTTTGACAATTGTTTATTATTAATTGTATGTGCTCTCTTAATTTCGGATAGTATATTTTATTCTTCAAAGAATTATATGTTTCATTTATGCCACTGTGCATAGATTCATTATTATGATAAAGCGAAATTTGCTTGTGGAGTTCTTCTTCTATCAATATTTCCGATGCCCTTTTTGTGCATTTTATAAACACGATTTTGTTATCGCAATTAAATAAGGATATTAACATGATTTGAACTTTGTTGTAGTCTGATTCAGAAACTTCTGAATAAATTCCCACTTTTCCGTTATATATATAGCGTTTGAAAGTACTTTTAATTGAATTTTCCTCATCCATCGGATTTATTTCCAATATTTTTCTGTTATGGATTGTTCTCATTTCTTCTCTTGGACTGTAAGTCAAAATTATTTGAATTTTGTATTTATTCACAATATCTTCTTTTATTGCGAAGTGTTCCGCTAACTCCTCGTCTGCAGAATGAATTGTATCTGACATTTCCAAATTTGACTCATTGTCATTATTTTCATTTATCTTAGGCGAGTTTTCTATTCTACTCAAAAAATCTGCCACAACGTTATCTTTACCGTTAAGGTACTCGATTTCATAATTGTATTCTTGAAGTTTTAAAAACCACCTCTGATGGCGTTGGGAAAATTCTCTCCCTTTGTATTTATTATTTAAATATTTAATTGGGCAATGATCAGTAATAATTTTAAATTTTGTACCATAAATATATGGCCTGAAATAACTTATTGAATATATAATTGCCAAAAATTCTTTGTCTGTTGTAGCGTATTTTTGTTCATGATTATTTAATGTTCTGGAAATATAGCACACTGGCTGACCTTGTTGCGAAAGAACAGCCCCTATCGCATAATCACTTGCGTCAGTTGTAATAGTGAATTCCTTATCGTACTCTGGGAATTTCAAAATGGGATGTGACGAGATTAATGTCTTCAAATTTTCGAAACTTGCTATATATTGCGGATCTTTCGGATTTATTTTGTTTCCTTTTTTCAAATATTTTATCATCGGATATGCTATTTTAGAATAATCTTTAATGAATTTTCTATAATAGCCTGTTGCTCCTAAAAATCCTTTAAGTTGTCTTTCCGTTTTCGGAATCGGTAGCTCTCGTATAGCTAAAATTTTATCAGTATTAGGTTTGATTCCCTCTTTTGTTAAAGTGTGCCCTAAGAATTGCGTTTCTTTTTTCAGAAAACTGCACTTGTCCGCCTGAATTTTTAGATTATGATTCGCTAAAATTGAAAAAATTTTTTCCAGCGATTTAATATGTTCCTCTAAAGAGGTGGAGAATACTAAAATATCATCGAGATACACAACACATATTTTGTTAATGTACTCTCTTAAAATGTCATTCATCATTCTCTGAAAAGTGGCTGGGGCGTTTTTAAGCCCAAAAGGCATACGGACGTACTCATACAGTCCTGCCGGAGTAACAAATGCTGTCTTTTCGATGTCCCTTTCTGCCATCAATATTTGGTGATATCCTTTGGCCAAGTCAATGGTGCTAAAGTACTGTGCTTTGCCCAGCTTGTCAAGAATTCCATCAATGTTTGGTAGAGGGTACTTATCATCAACAGTTAGTTGATTTAGTCTCCTATAGTCAACCACTAACCTATATTTTTGAATACCTGATTCATCCATTTTCTTAGGTACAATTAAAATCGGAGAACTGTACCTACTTCTACTTTTCCGTATTATTCCCTGTTTTTCCAATTCAACAATTTGTTTTCTTACTTCCTCCTCATGTTTAGGGGGTAATCTGTAAATTCTAGAATTAATCTGTTGGTCTGTTGTGGTTTTAATCTCATGTACCACCGACCTTGTATTTGTAAGCGTATCTCCTTCTTTGTAAAA
>NW_016192955.1:2043-3355 GCF_001687245.7 Rhagoletis zephyria | reverse complement strand
TCTGCGCACCACCTTTTTGCAAGGTTAAGACCTCTTTGGACGATGTCACGGAGAGTACTAGCGAACTTCCCTCTAGCAATAATCACAATGTCGTCCGCATACCCTTGGCATCGAACGCCCTCGTTAGTGAGTAGCTGTAGGAGTTCGACCACAACTAAGCTCCACAGTAGAGGAGATAATACTCCCCCTTGCAGGCACCCTTTTGTTGTTTGTATTTGAACAACGCTGTCACCGACTTCAGTTTCGGCTATCCTGGTCGGCAGTAACCTTGCTATCCAACGCCGGATGGTTGGCTGAACGTTATGTTTCTCAAGAGCTCTGTCAACTCCCGAATGGGAGGCATTATCAAAGGCCCCCTCGATATCGAGGAAGGCACAGAGCACCACCTCATCACACTCAAAGGCCCCTTGTATTTCCTCCGTTAAGGCATACAGCGCGGTGTCCGTGGATCTACCCACCCTGTACGCGTGCTGGTTGGAATGCAGAGGGGTCTGTTTCAGAGTGTTAAACCTGATCTCATGGTCAATAATTTTCTCCATTGCCTTCAACATAAATGTTGTGAGACTTATCGGCCTGAATTACTTGGCAAGAGAGTAATCTCTCTTACCTACNCCTTCGGGATAAAAATAACCCTGGCCCTTTGCCACACCTTGGGAATGTGGGCCAGCGCTAGACTGTCCCTCATAACATCTACAAGATGTGGGAGTAAGAGCTCTCCACCCTGCTTCAGCAACACTGGACATATACCATCCACCCCAGGGGACTTGTACCGTTCGAAGGAGTCCAAAGCCCACCGCACTGTTTGCCGGTTTATAAGGCTCTTAGCCAGCTTCCAGTCCGATGGGGATGGCCTGTACGTACGGAACATAGCTTCCCCAGTGGTGGGAATGGCGTCCGGAAAGTGGGCCGACAACAGGGCGAGTGCCCTTTCCTGTTCCGTACCTGAAAAGGTCCCATTAGGTAGCCTTATTGCCAATCTCGTGCCTGTGTTGTCCCTTGCCAAAGCTTTATGAAGCCTAGCAGCTGCAGGAGTGGCTGCCATGTTTTCACAAAACGTCCTGAAGCTGCTACGCTTGGGCTTTCTGATCTCCTTATTGTANTCCCTTGCCAAAGCTTTATGAAGCCTAGCAGCTACAGGAGTGGATGCAATGTTTTCACAAAAGGTCCTGTAGCTGCTACGCTTGGCCTTCCTGATCTTCCTGACTGAGTATTCCACCCAGTTCCCGGTGCGCTTTGCCCTGTTAAACAGTCTCCTAACCTCTTTCCTAAGAACCGAGAGTTCCCGTGACCACCAGGGAGGCTGAGCCTTCCC
>NW_016192955.1:0-2019 GCF_001687245.7 Rhagoletis zephyria | reverse complement strand
TCCCAGTGCAAACCGGACAATCCTGTGATCCGACAGTGAAGGCTCAGATGAGACTTTCCACTGGCCGATCAGAGGACTGGCCAGTCTGTTGCTGATCGTGATGTCAAGAGCTTCCTCTCTGACCCTAGTAATGAACGTTGGTTCATTGCCGACATTGTGAATGCTCAGGTCTGCGCTTATGATATATTCTAAAAGGCACTCACCCATACGGTTAGTGTCCGAGCTGCCTCACTCCATATTGTGGGCGTTTGTNTCCAGAAGCTGCTGTACCTCAAGGGGCGGCACGTTGGCGTTGTCCCCCGCAAAGTAGGCTGCAGCCAAGACCACCTCCAACTCCCTGCCATCAACCTTCAAGGTAGTCTGGACTGCTACCAGGTCCTGTGTAAGAAACTCTGTAATGCAGAAATAATTAATATCATTTTTCAGCACTACACACGCTCTGGGCCTCTCGCAGGAGAGGTCCCAAATTACCTTATTGTTATTGTGGTTAAGGCCCCTCACCTGGCCTCTGTAGGTCCACGGTTCCTGTATTAGCAGTATGCCCAGGTCTTCCGTGGCAAACCTGCTCGCAATGACCGTCGAGGCGGTCACCGCGTGATGCAGATTGACCTGGGCTACCTCTACTGCTGGTGTCTTCATAATTGGGGCTCGTCCTCAATATCCGAGAGCCGCGCGTCGCCCTCGCTTCCTCTATCGAGTTCGAGCCTGGCAATGTCAGCTAGGAGCTCCTGTGTGGCGCGCACGTAGTCGAGGGCTTTTGGCCCGGAACTCACCGGAGCTGGTACCTGTGCAGGTTCTGTTGTCTGGTTGGCTGGTGCCAGTGCCTGTTCTGACAGCGGGTTGGCTGGTGGGGCCGTGGTCGACTCTGTCGCTGGGGCCGCAGTGGAGTCAGTTGCCGCGTCAACACACATGTCTTGCGACTCTGACTCCTTGCTGCCTGTCGTCTTTTGTCGCCACGGCCTCACCGAGACGTAGCTGTACCGGAAATTTATGTGGAATCCGGCCCTCTTTATGCTGACGTACGACGCCTCGTCGATGCCCAGGTTGAGCCTGAGCCCGTTGTCCTCAGCGTCGCACGACACCATCTTCCACGCAGCCATGTGGACACCCTCGTTCTGGGCCTGAATAAGCACCAGCACGTACTCAGCCGATTTCTCGGCGCATCTAGGGAAGAACACCGAGATCGTGTGCGCCGGCGGGATGTCCTCCCCCCTTTTCGTGCATAGCTCGGGTCCCTTCCACCCTTCAATAGCCGGTGCCTTTTCTGCCAGCCAGGCTGCAGTCCGCTCATCCTTGCAGTCCACAAGGAGCATGCCTGATCTGAAGAGCACCCCACAGAATACCAGAGGGTGCCTCCACCCTTTTAGGACCTCGTCCATAATCACATCCTGGAGTCTGGTTAGGTCTTCCGGGCATAGAGCAGCTGCAGGGTAGTCACAGGGCAGCACAGCCACCCGGATGCCTTTGAGAGCATCAGAGTAGCTGGGCTGCTGGGTGGTTCCTTCCTGAGGCTGACCTTGGCCCGCAGACCCTTCCAGGCCCCTAGACTCTGTCTGAGGGGGTGTAGGCCCCCGCTGTCGCTTGGGGGTCGGTGGCTCCGGTGGTGTAACCTGTAAGCTGGTTCGCTTTGCCGGACCTGTGGAAGTTGCTGATGGGTTACCTAAGGGTTCCCCGCCTCTCCGCCAATAGGCGGGCGCGGGTCTCTGCTGCTGTTGCCCGCCTCTCTGCTTTTCAGCAGGCGCGGGTCTCTGTTGCTGTTGCCCGCCTCTCTGCTATTCAGCAGGCGTGGGTAGTTCACCTGAGTTGCTGCCATGCTGCCTAACAGCGCTAGCAGCCCTATTGCCTCTGCGCTTGCGCTCTTCGCCCTCACGTTCCTCGCGCTCCACGTCCTGCCATACTGCCGCCTTAGCGCGGGCTTCATCAGCAGATTTCCCCTGCCGAAGGTACCGAAGATACCACTTGACCGCCGGCCCACCAAGGCCAGCTCGATGGTGGTCGTCAAGGGCTCCCGGTTGACCG
>NW_016192954.1:0-3355 GCF_001687245.7 Rhagoletis zephyria | reverse complement strand
TCAGTGACGACAGTAAACCTAGCGCCTTCAACATATGGACTCAATTTCTTCTCTGTCGTCAAATAATTTTTCTCTTTTTATTCAGGGACCTACTAAAATATGCTATAACCCTCTCACCGTCCTCAAATCTTTGGGTCAAAACTGCTCCTATACCGAAATCAGACGCGTCTGTCTGGATTGTGAAAGTCTTCTCAAAATCTAGACAGCTCAAAACCGGTGCTGTCACCAGGCGCTCCTTCCCCTCGCTAAAGCTCCGTTCACAATCTTCGTTCCACTCGTACTTCCGGTTTTTCTTTGTTAATTCGCTGAGAGGCCTAACTAACTCAGCAAAGTCCTTAATAAATCTTCGGTACCAGGACACTGTACCTATAAATTACCTAACCTGTTTCACATTTTTGGGCCTATCGCTGATAACCATCGCTTCAACCTTTTCTTGGTCTACGTGTAGACCGTGCTTGTCTACCACGTAGCCTAAATACTTTAACTCTGGCCTACAAAAATTGCGCTTATCCCTATTCAACCTAGGGCGCCCGCTTTAGCTAACCTATCTAAAACTATATGCGGAATCTCTAGATGCTTGAAGTTATTTGTAACGATAATGATGTCATCAAGGTAAACAAAGACATGGGGCTCTAATTCGGGACCTATAACTGCAACCCGTATGGCATACGCTTAAATTGGAATAGACCTCTTCCTGGTACCGTAAAAGCGGTAAACGGTCTCGACTGCACCTCTACCGGGATTTGCCAATACGCGGACTTAATGTCCAGACTGGACAGGAACTTGGCGTCCCGTCTAAAGTCGCCGAAATATAAGGAAGGGGGTAGCTATCTCTCTCTGTACATTTATTTAAAACCCTATAGTCTACACAAACCCTATAAGACCCATCTTTCTTCCTAATCATGACTACGGGGGACGCCCAAGGACTATGTGACTTTTCAATTACTCCCTTATCGAGCATGTCTTTTAACTCTATACGCGACTGTATGACGCGAGACACAGGGTAATACCTCTGCTTCACAGGTTCGACTCCTGATTTTACCCTAATCGGATGCTCTACAAGGTGGGTTCGACCTAACCCTTCTGGCATAGCCCTAAACGCCCGGGCAACTAATTCATCTAAAGCACTAGCCTCTCTATTGCCTAACTCGGAGTGATCGACCACCGCCGCCAAACAGTCCTGTTCCGGCCGAGAAAAGCTCCACCTGATTTTCATAAAATCCGGGATAATACCCGCCTTGGTAAAAAAATCTACCCCAAGGATAACGCTCTGAAGCAAACCAGGAACTATGAGGCACCCAACGAGGACTGACTTGCCCTCTACCGCAATTGGCAGCGAAACCGAAACCAACACCGATACATGGCCTCCATCCGCAAGGGTAACTTTCAAGGGAATATTCGATGAAGACCCCTTAACGCCCCAAGATGAGAAAACTTCCCAACCTAACCGACCAATTACCGTTCTCGACGCTCCAGAATCCAACAATGCCCTAAAAGTGTAAGCAAAAATCCTCACATCCAAATACGGACGCTTATCGAAGCCGTCCGAGACAAGCGAATAAGCCAACCGAATATCTAAATCACCGAACCCTACTTTAGCCAGCTGGGAGTTAGCAGGATTACAAACTCGCCGTACACGACCACCCGACCTGCCGTCCCAGGGGCCTACCTCCCGCTTCCCGACTTATTTTCCGACCTAACATTCGACTTCGAATTCGACATACTATTTGCCCTACTATTCGACTTCGACCTGGACCTAAACGAGTTGTGGTTCCACCGACCACCCCCACCCGGACTACGCTGGGTACCCTGGGCACCATTCCGCTTCGCTGCACACACCGGGCAGTCCCGCTTAATGGCCCCAGACCTACCACAGCCGAAGCAGCTTATCCCCTTTCTACAATCAGCTGAAACATGACCAAACAGCTTGCAATTAAAACAACGGGTATTAGCCCCGCCCTAAACCCTTCGTGGTCTGTTGAGTCTGCCACCGCTGCGACCTCCGAGCCCACCGAGGCATAAGCCAAGTCAGGCTCCAACAGACCCTTTGCCTTGTGACTTGGTGGAGGGACGAAAGCTTCAACCTACTCTAATTTTCTACCCAAGGCGACAAGTTCCACAACCGATCCTGGCGAAACTAGTCCCAGCTGCGTTTGATAAAAGGGTAGTCGATTTTCCCTAATTATCCCTAGCATCCTACTCCTAACAGGGGATCCTGTAACCCACCGAACATAATTTTCATCGCTGCCACGTAAACTCCGATGGACTCATTCGCTCGCTGAGTCCGCCGCCGTATCCCGTCCATCAGCAAGTTATCGTAGTTGGACGGCAGACATTCCAACTTCAACTCCCTAACTAGTTCCTCCCAACTACTTAGCGAGCGCCTAACTGACCTAAACCATAGAAGTGCCTTCCCCGAAAATAAATCAACCGCGCCTCGGAAAAATTGAGCAGGAGCCACACCGCGGGCTTCACTCAACTCCTCTACCCTTTCCAGAATAGCGCAGACCGAAAGACCCGAATTCTCCCCAACGCACGTCCCACTTTGAAAGATTATCCAGATTCAGGCTCCGGACCGGTTCAACCGACCCGCATGCCCGCTCTACGGCCACTTCGCCTGGTGCCGCTGCCGATCGTACCGCCGAACCTCGTTCTCGGTCACTCATCCGCTCCGGCTCGTCCTCCTCGCCAACTGCCTCCTGCAAGTCAGCCAAGCAAAGCATCAACCTGCTTTTCAAACTCGACTGGTGCGTCATCTCTGCATCATTGCGGGGTTTCGCGCGCCCTATCCTTGCTAAGCACCACTCTAGCTTAGCCATGGCTTTGGCCACAGTCGACGGCTTCGCGCCCTTCGCCAACTCGCTCATCAACGACTCGACCTCCTTCAACTTTTGCTCGACCGCGACCTGATCCTCCTCGAAACTGAAGGGGTAGTCCTGGAAGAGGTCTACCCACCCTCTCCTCTCTAACAACCTTGACGCCCCCAAAAGATTTCCGCATATTGTCGACCGACCCTACCGGGAGACCCCGAGCCTCCATCTCATACGACAACTCCTCTTGCGACAACCGATTAATCTCCATGTCGTATGAATCAAAAAAGAACCAAAATGTAACGAAACCCCCAAAATATTTAAAATAAAATCAAAAGCGCAGTAAAATAAATAATTCATCAAAATCCAAAACGAAGAAAAAAACAAATCGCCAAATCAGACAGAATAATAAAAAAAAGATAAATAAATAACAAAACCCCAAAGATTCAAAGAAAAATACAGGTGGTAATTGCCAAAAATCTAAAACTGACAAATGAAAAAAATATACAAGCAAAATTTAACTTTACTGCCAGAATTACTCCGGA
>NW_016192953.1:0-3356 GCF_001687245.7 Rhagoletis zephyria | reverse complement strand
CCTTCGGCATAGCCGAAGACAGCGCTGCTCTTACTTGTTTTCTACTAAATTCCACTGCTTCAATCTGGAAGCCAGCATCTCGGTTTGTCGGTGCGATAATTGCTTTGGAACGGATTTTCATCACCCTTGTCAATTGTGTTTTAGAGACAAACCGGTCTCGGCGTTGTGCCATATTAAGTGTAATTTTTTATTCGAGCGAAGCATCAAAAATCAAAAGCCATCTGTTTGAAACCTCTAAATAGTCCATCTGGTTCTGCATATGTCTCTCACATCCTTGATAAGCTTTCCGCAACCTATCAGAAACTGTTTGCTCAGCACGATGTTATGCTATTTAGATGGGAGAAATTAAGCCCTGCTATATAAGTGGTGCTCATGCGCAGAAAAAAGCAGTTCTTAGCGCAATGCACGGACTGGTCTAACACCTCGTCGACTGCATCCTATTAGAACTCGATGACCACTCGGAAAATCTGTAATCTTTGTGTCCTGCGAATTAAAAAAAAAATCAGTTATCACTGAAATCTAACCTTAGAGTCCGTTAAAATTGAATTGGAATACTGCAATATTCCTGAAGAAATTTGTCTCAGTTCGTCACTCACTTGTGGTGTATGGGCCAGAACAAGCATGCAATTGACAATGGTCTGTACTTGACGGATGTCAAATTCATGCATATTACGCTACAAGACGTTGATAGACATAGAGATCGCTCAAATTTTGCCCGATTTATGCAGCAGAGACATTGAAATTTTGACCACTACATGTATAACTCAGATTTAATTTCTGTTCCAGTAAATAATTACACTATGATTTCATACTCCCTACTGGGCTATATCCTTATGGCATACCGACTGACTTGGCAAAGTTATTGTGCATCATTTCTGATTATTTTATTTGATTTATGCCTCATTTCCGGCAGCCATATGCCTTTGGATGTACCCACGCTCACCACCACCCTTCTTCATATGAAACATTAACGTATATATATGTATATACCAGGGATGTTGCGAATATTTGCATTCACATTCGTTCTGCGAACGATTCGCATAATTTTACACATTCGCATTCACATCAAATGATAAATACGAATGGGCAAAGAGTCCACTCTAATATTATTGAAATAGCTTTAAGTCTGTCTAACCAGGTTGCCGACAATAACCGGCTTTTAGCTTCAGGCGCTAAGCGGTTAAGTAGTATATCAAGCAACATTGATGGGCCCCGGCCTTATATTCGTATACAAAAAAATTAGATACTTTTTTTTTAATATGATATGTAGCTTTTGAGCTTTGACTGCTAGATTAAAACACCGTATAGATTAAGCACTCGTTCGGTGTTCAAGTAATTCACAAAATTTTTAAGTAATGAAAACGATTACTTAAACTCATTATAGCTTGTTTAATGTGATTAATAACATTCGCATTCGCACATTCGCATTCCGAAAATTCGCATTCGCATTCGCGAATGTGAAAAATATGACATTCGAAATATCCCTAGTATATACATATATACATGCATATGCATTAAAATACGCACACATTTTTAACCGACTTTCAAAGTAACAGTTCATACTCGCACAAGTATGTTTCACATTTCGCGCGGCAAAAGTCTGCGCACTTGGCACTTCAAGTATTGTTCGGGCAGGAAGTGACAAAACGCTCGAGCAGCAGCAGTAGCAGCAGTGAGAACTTTTGTATGCAATAAATAAATGTATCTCTGCTGAACGCAGGTAGAACAAATGCGTGCAGGAGCTAAAATAGATTCAAATATGCATATGCAGGCGAGAATGAGCCTGCCTTTTTATAAATGCGTGTGTGTGTGTGTGTGTGTGTGTGTGTGCGTAGGTATGTATGTTTGAGCACATTTATGCAATTATAACTTTTGTCGTTAGTAGTTTTCGGCGGCGACAGCTTAAAAGCGTAAATTGCTGCAATGAACTAAAAACTGCGCGGCGGAGGAGGGAGGGCGGCGAGCGAGCGAGCGAGCTAAGGCAAGGCAAGGCAGCGAGGTCGAGAGTTGCTTAGTGTGCAAGAGCCTTCCACTTGCTGTCTCTCCAAGGATAATGAGCGTGGCTTAATGGCATCCACATGCACTTTTACACATACGCATACATGGCTAGATAATTACGGTTTACATATGTATGTATGTANATTTTATTATTTTTTCACATTAAAAGGAAATTAAATTAGTTGGAAAGTAGCATGTATAAGCGCTTCCAAAGCGCCAGCGAAATTCATACTTTATGCTTTCCAGCTCGAATTCACTCTTCACTGCCTCTCGTCGTGTGAAAATTTTTAAGCATACTTTTTCATTAATTTTAAATGCTACACAATTCTAATGAAAAGAGCCATAGTATAATTCATTTTTTTGACATATTTCATTTGGCATGAAAAGGGTTTTATATTATGTACAATATTGGCTTCAAAGTTTTATGTATGTAGAAACACTTTGTCAGTTCATTTCGAAAATAAGCTACCTGCCACATTTTCATATTACTTAGGGAATTAAATTTTAATCACAATTTGCATATTAGTACAATTTAATCACTAATGGGTTTTTTGTAATAGAAAGTGGCAGCACTTTAGCTTGTGATACAAAATTTATAGATAACCAGCTGGACTCGGTTACGCGAGAATTTCGCCACGCGCGTTGAGAATAGGATGTATCTATAAATATCCACGAGGGATGAGAGATCTAAGATTTCAGCAAAACTTTTTTAAATTTTTCGTTGTGCTTTTATTATATATATTTTATCAGTAATAATAATTAACTGAATTACAAATGTATAGCTCATATCATTGATTTTTCCAGACTTAATTCTGCTGTGTGTAACCGCGGACTGACTATCGATTAATTATTCACTTGTTTATGCAACAATAAAACAAAGAAAGCACTACCGAGCGCACACGGCGATAGGGCATAACGGTAAAAAGTAACGGGACTTTTTATGCGGCATTCACGTTAAATGTCTTAGGTAGTAAAGTTTTTAAAGGCTTAATAAATGTTTGCAAGACTTGAAACCACACCCAGCTATTTTTTAACTGAGTGAAATTTCACAATACGAATTTTATTATGCCGAATCCCTTAAATATAGTTTAAGTCGTTGAAAGTTTACGATATAAAACAATGCGACAGTATACAACACCTCGTGAACTCGCTAAATATTTTTATTTTTTTACCACCCCGAATTAAGGGTTCGAAATCAGGCGCGATGCAAATTTCTATCTTTTGATATAATTTTCGCATTTTTTGACGAGGCTTGTGAATATGGTAGAGGGTCCGCCGAAACGAGTAAACTTTCGAAAGCGCTCCACGTGAGAACCAAGTTTGGGAACCTCTGATCTAAGATATCCGTTAGATATTAC
>NW_016192952.1:1883-3356 GCF_001687245.7 Rhagoletis zephyria | reverse complement strand
GTACGTCGCCAAAATGGTCAAACAGGGGAGAATGTAAAAGAAGTGATTTTTCAATTATTTTTTTAAATTAAAAAAAATTATCTTTATGTGTAATGCACTAGTTATTACTAGAACACTAATAGTAACATATTCCCGCCACTAATGAGTTTGGCCACCTGCGTATGACTAGCTTTCGCAGCTCCTCGAGCACCAGAATGAGCACAAAGTACGGAGCGGAGATCAGCCACCAGGGAAGTCTGAAAATGTCGAGAAAAGCACTTTACGCTAAACTAAACATTTGACAACAACTTGCACCTACTTGATCGGGTACATCTGCACCAGGTACTGAAAGATCGGGTAGTAGGAGAGAAAGGCGCACGCAAAGAGCAGGAAAAAAACGGAAAAGTTGATCATGGTGTTACTGTGGCCGGTTTTGGGTAAGTCACAGGCCACAAAATCATTGTCGCCCACGTTTTTTAAAAATAGAAAAAAAGAAAATCAATTTAAGATAGAAAAGAGTGTGTCATCTTAATTAAATTAAATTTTCTAAGAACTCGTTGATGCTTTGTTGAACTGTTATTTTTAGCCTCTTGTTTAACAATTGAAAAAAAAGTTAAACAAATAAAGAAGAAAAAAAAGAAAGAAAAAGTGCGAGTACAAAAGTCTCCTCGCCCTCTTACCTAAAAATTTGCCCCAGGATAGAGTCTCGCCGCGTGCGACAGGAGTAGAGGACGGCGATGCGACAGAGGACGACGGTGATGAAGTAGATGGTGTGACAGGTGAACTCCAGCTCGGAGCGCTGCTGATAGGTCTGTGATAGGATACAAAGTGATATACACATTTTTCAAACATTTTTATCCACCCACTCCCTCTTCTTACCCACTCCTGGCCGTAGTCATCCTCGTAGTCGTTCACCGCCGCCGAGTACCACCTGGGGGCAATGAAAAATAAAGACGAGGGGTGAAAGCCCATCTGCGCCATTACCACAAAGTAAGAGAAGGTGCCGCCCAGAAACTGGATCGCCCCGTAGAAGCACAGCGACATGATGATGGTACTAAATTGTAGAGAAAAATGTCAAAAAAGTTCAAAAACTCCCAAACTTCTTATTCCAAAAGCAAACCACACACGTACTCACAACTGACCACCCGCTCCCGGCGAAGGTACCTCGGCCGCTCCAGCATCACATGTCCCTCTGCGCCCTCATAACCGAGCGCAATGGGCGGAAAGTTGTCCGCCACCAAATCTATAGCCATTATGGTAATGGAACTAGCCATCTTGGGCATGCCCACGGTAAAGGCAAGCACGTAGGGGAGCAGCTCCACCGGCTTGCTGCTCAGCGTGTAGCAGAGGGACTTCTTCATGTTGTCAAACAGTACCCGACCCTCCTCGATGCCGTGCACTATGGAGGCGAAGTTGTCGTCGAGGAGGACGACGTCGCAGTTGGCCTTGCAGATGTCCGCCCCGTACTGGCCGAGGGCGATGCGCACCGAGGCC
>NW_016192952.1:0-1781 GCF_001687245.7 Rhagoletis zephyria | reverse complement strand
ACCGAGGCCTGCTCGTAGACGGGCAGGTCGGCGGCGCCGATGCCGGTGACGGCGATGCTCCGCGGCAGGCGGCGGCAGAGGCCCACCAGGCGGAGCTTGTCCTCGGGGCTGAGCCGGGCAAAGACGAGGTCGGTGGTGGGCGAGGCGAGGATGGCGGCGAGGCGCTGGTCACTGGTCACCGAGAGGTGGGCGCTGGTGTAGAGATTTGTGGTGGTGGTGGTGGTGGTGGTGGTGGTGGTTTTTGTGTTTAGTGAAGTGCTTGAGGCGGAGGCGGAGGTGTGCAGAAGAAGTGGTTTTTGGGTAGTTTCCTTTGAAGTACTTTCATGAAGCTCTTCTGAGGAGGAGGAATGGCTTCCGCCGAGGACGATGCCCACCGTCTTGGCGATGGAGAGCGCCGTCTGCGGGTGATCCGCGGTGGTCATCATCACCTTGATGCCCGCATTGCGGCACTTGAAGATCGCCTCGGGCACTGACATGCGAACGGGATTTTCTAAAACCACAATTCCGAGCAGCTGCAGTGGAAGCTGCCCGCCGATCAGCGCCTCATTGAAGCGGCCCATGTCCTCCTCGGGGCTGCTGTTTGAGGGAGGAAAAAAGTTTAAGGGAAGGTAGGCCTGGGCGACGGCTATAGAGCGAAACTTTCGACGGCCTAGGTCCCGAACCAGCGCCACTAAGGCCTCCTGTTCAGCGTATGAAAGTGGTTTTAAGTTTCCAAAACCCGAGTTGGGCGAGNGAAGTCCAGCGGAAGGTAGGCCTGGGCGACGGCTAAGGAGCGGAACTTGCGGCGGCCTAGGTCCCGTACCAACGATACTAAGGCCTCCTGTTCAGCATGCAAAAGTGGTTTCAAGGTTCCAAAGCTTGAAGTGGGAGGAGAACTGGTGAGCAGGTGCTGACAGCGGCCAATCAGCGTTTCCGGCTCTCCCTTCAGGCACACTAGAAAGCGGTTTTCCCCTTCTGGTTTGACGATCTTAAACGAGCACTTCGTTCGACAGTTGAAGATCGCCTCCAGCCGCTTCCCGTACTGTCGTTGGTAGTTGAGTTCAATGCTGGCGCCGGTGAAGGCCTCCATGAAGCGGAGCAGTGCCACCTCGGACGGCTTGCCGATGGCCTTTCTGACAGTGGACAGGTGTGTGAAATATAGAGTAAACAAAATTTGTAAATAAATTAAANAGCGAGCAGACGCGAACGAAGGAGTCGTAGGGCTCGCTGAGGATGGTGCCTGTGTGATGGTGCGGTTGTTTTGGTGTGAACAACAACAGTGAAAAAAAACAGATGATCATTTGTTGTTGTTGTTGTTGTTGTCGATGTAAACAAAGAAAAAACAAACAAAAGCAGTCATTTTTTTTTCAAAACAAACCTTTGTAGGTGGCCATAAACTCGTAGCTGGGCATCAGCTGCCCGTCGATCCAGATCTGCGAGACGATCATCCGGTTCTCGGTGATGATGCCCGTCTTGTTGGTGGCAATCATCGAGATGGTGCCCAGCGTCTCCAGGGCGTTGATGTTCTGAATGTAGCAGTTCCGGCTGGCCAGTTCCTTGGCGATCTGCGCCTTGGCGACGTTCAGCGTGGGAAAGAGCGCCTGGGTGATGATGCCAATGTAGAGGCCGATGAAGAGCATGACGGCGCGGAAGAGGGAGAAGCCGTTTCCGAGGGACCAGAGGGCGAAGGTGATCGCTACCAGAATGGCCAGCGCGGTGATGGTGTTCAGAAAGTGGGTCAGCTCGGTGGTCAGCGGGCCCTTCTTAACTTCCTGCCTGCTTTTGCCGCAAAGTGAGGAGTT